>NC_134800.1:20050322-20052822 GCF_046742065.1 Oratosquilla oratoria
GAACCCACAAGGCTTGATGTAAATATATATATATATATATATATATATATATATATATATATATATATATATGTATATATATATATATATATATATATATATATATTATATTTAACAACTATTGTGTGACTTGGCTATTCTTGTCTTAGGGTTGGGTGCAATTATGTCCTTGGGGTGGCAAGTAGGTTGTGGGTTAGGTTGCAAGGGGGAGTCAGGTGTGTCGGGGCTTCCCTAACCCACACACCCAACCCCTTTTTCTCCCACGCCTCCCAACCTCTCCCACTCTCCCGCCCTCATCTCCTCACCCCCTCTTCCCCCCAACATTCACCTGTACTCGTGGGATACCGTTTCCGTCTTCTGCCATATATGGCTTTGAATTAATTAATTAATATATTTTCAAATCAATTATTTACCATTTTAGATTATTCTAAAAGCTAATGCATCTGTAAGGAAAGCTACATTAATTCATATCCATTAGACACCATTTCTATCTATTTATCTATTTCTAATTACTTTTCTATCGTTCTTGCATCTTAGTTACGGATAACTTTCCTGTCAGTTTGATCTACTCCTCTCATTGTTCTAAGCACGGTGATCATGTCATCTGTCGTTCTGCTTTCTCTCAATAAAGCAAGATCCAGTTTTTTTTTTCAACCTCTCCTTACACGATCTGTCTGACTATTTTAGTTGTTGATCTTTCCATTTTCTCAGTGTTGCTTATATCGTGATTTTTTGTGTGGAGACAGTGTTTGTGCGCGCGCGTGTGTATATGTGTGTCTGTGTATGTATGCGTGTGTTGTGTGCGTGTGTGTGTATGTGTATATGTATGTATGTGTGTGCGTGTGTTTGTGTGTGTGTGTGTGTGTGTGTGTGTGTGTGTGTGTGTGTGTGTGTGTGTGTGTGTGTGTGTGTGTGTGTGTGTGTGTGTGTGTGTGTGTGTGTGTGTGTGTGTGTGTGTTGTGTGTATCTAACTGTGATACATGCTATCTCTGAGGGAAGTTTGTTCATGCAGGGACGTTTATCAGTGCATGATTGGAGTGATTGGAGTCATGCACAGATCGGGTGTGGGAATGGGAGATGGGGTGGGTGGGTGCCGGGGAGGAGGGGAGGAAGGGAACGTGGGTCGGGGGTGGAGGGGTGGAGGTATGCCCTATACTTACCTCTCAGGTTCCATATCTTTCGTATATTCGATCCCTGTACTAATGGAGGCCTCATTTTCTAGTATAGATCCTAGGCATAGATAGAACATATACCATGGAACTGTCTAGTGTAGGCCTTATGGTCCCTTGCAGTCTCCTTCATTCTTATGTTCTTGTGTTCTTAATACATTAAATCCCCATCTCCATCACTACTTTCAACGTCAAGCTTCACACGAGTTCGAAGATACATCCTCTTCGCCATCTCGAACTGAAGACACTTCGGGAAAAGGTCGGTCGGTCTCCCTCGCCGAGTCTAAAGACTCTGAGGTGTGAACCTTACCCAGACAAAGCCCATTCAAGCAAGACCCAGTTCATTTCAGACCCATCCGGCCCAAGCGAGCCCATAGTTCATGTCATAGCAAACGGGAATAGCACTGGAGAGGAAGATAACATGGTGTGAAATATTGTCATATTCTTAATGAATATGTGACCTACTATTACGTAATAGACTCCAAGTGGACTTCAGAGGCGTCCCAGAAAGTAAACAGTCAAAACAAAGGCCAAATAATTTGTGTTATGATAAAAAGAATATACTATGAATAATGCATGTAAGTTATGGAATAAGGTCAATGGTAATACAAAGAATAAAAAAAAAAAAAAAGAGAGAGACCGTCTGAGGAAAAAAGAACAAAAAATCCTCCAAGCGTTGACAGAAAACAAATATTTAAATTTGGGGAACACATTTCTAGACTAAGGCTCCCATATTTCTAAATATGCAGTATATGTTTAAACATTCCGAAATATTCAAATGTGCGCTACCATCATCTTGATAATATCTTGTGAGCTGACTAGAAATGCTTATGACAGTCCGTTGGTGATCAATAGTGACAGTGCTCCGGTGAAGTGCGGTGAGCTGAGTGAGGCTGAGGTTTTTGACGCTGATGCCAGCGGAGGTCATTGTGGAGCCCAATTCTTGACCCACACTTCCACACTCCGGGCAAGTCAGCTCTGGATTAGGACGATAAACCCCATTGCTGAGATGATTTTTTTTTCCGCCGGCCGTCTAGACCCGGTCGTTGTTGCTTTTGTGTCTTGTAGTATATATATGTACAGTTGACATCATTTCCGCATTGTTCACTTGCTCAGGCACTATGGGGCACATAATAACAACACATGTTTGTTGCGTGTGGTGAAAGTAACAAACCATACAGTTAATTAACAGTAAACACTGGATACTCCGTTTCAAGAAGACATGAACGCTGTTGCCATAGAAACTGCGTCTCATCAGCTGGCGGACCACATGGAAGTGTTGTCAATTGTACATGGGCCAGAACCTAAATTGGACCAGAGTGATCAGAGTG
>NC_134800.1:20062822-20072822 GCF_046742065.1 Oratosquilla oratoria
ATAAAGACCCGTCTGAAGACTATGATGAAGGCTCGTCTGGAGACTCTCCTAAAGACTAATTTGAACCTTCGCCTATAGTCTTTTCTGAAGTCTCACAATAAGTTTCCTAAAGACCCGTCTGAAGACTTTGAGGAAGGCTCGTCTGGAGCCTCTCCTAAAGACTAATTTTAACCTTCGCCTATAGTCTCTTCTGAAGTCTCACAATAAATAAGTTTTCTAAACACTTGTCTTAAGACTTTGATGAAGGCTCGTCAGAAGACTGGAGACTCTCCTTAAGACTAATTTGAATCTTCGCCTTTGGCCTCTTCTGAAGTCTCACAATAAGCTTCCTAAATACCCGTCTGAAGACTTTGATGAAGGCTCGTCTGGAAACTCCTAAAGACTATTATGAACCTTCGCCTATAGTCTCTTCTGAAGTTTCACAATAATTTTCCTAAAGGCTCGTCTGAAGACTCTAATGAAGGCTCGTCTGGAGACTCTCCTAAAGGTTAATTTGATACTCCGAAGGTTCTGTTCCTATGCAAGCTAATATATATATATATTGCATTTGAAAAACCTGTTTTTCTATAGAATGGTTGGATTAGGTTAGGCTAGAATAGATTAGGAGCTATTGGCCAATGTAAGCTACACATTTCTGGAATTTTACCGAAAATTTACCCGGAAGATCTCCTGAAGACTCTTGAAGAGTCTCCCAAAGACTTTCCTGGAGCTTCTTCGGACAACATGAAGATTCTCCCCTTTTCATCCTGCTATGGGACTCCTCCCCACTTGAGGCCGGAGGGGATGGGCGTTTTGGGAGTCACTCAACAGAACAAAATCCTCTGTCAGCAGACAGATTACACATACAAGTAAAGTTAGATACTCAAAGGAATTATATTAATTTAACCTTTTTACCTTCTAAGTATTTCCTTTCCTCCCTCAGCTGAATAAAATCGTTTGGGGGAAGTCGAGTCAGGAATCAAAATATTTAACTCTTTTTCTGAGGAGTTTTCCCCTTTGGTTTAATAAAATCACCTGGCGGTAGCCAAAAATGAGTGTAGATCGAGGCAGTGGAGGAGCTAGTTAAAGTGGAATAAATTCTTACGGAGGTCTCAGGACGTTTATGGGCTGAATAAAATCGCCTGGCGACACCAAGAAATTTAATTGTTGTGAAGTGGAATCCCACCATTAGAACTTGATTTTTTTGTTTATTTATTTGTTTATTTATCTATTTATTGATTAATTAATTTATTTATTTATCTATTTATCTATTTATTTATTTATTTATTTATTTATTCATTTATTTATTTATCTATTTATTTATTCATTTATTTATTAATCTATTTATTTATTTATCTATTTATTTATTTATTTATTTATTCATTTATTCATTTATTTACTTGTTTTTATTTATATATTCATTTACTAATTTATTTTTATGCATTTATTTATCTATTTGTTTGTTTATTTATTTATCTATTTATCAATTTATCTATTTACTTATATATTTATTTATTCATTCATTTATTAAGTTTATATATCTATTTATTCATCTATTCATTCATTTATTTATCTAATGAATTATTCATCTATCTATCTACTTATCTATTTATCTCCTTATTTATGTATTTCTTTATCTATTATCTATTTATTTATTCATTTTTTATTATTTTTTTTCCATCACTGTAACAGCAGCCTTGCTGATCTTGTACACAATAGAACTCCAGTTCTTTAACATATTTTCTATTTGGGCAAGAAATTGGATCTGTAAGGAATTTTACGTTGGCTAGCGTCCTAAACAAATTTGAAAGATGGCCGCTAATTTTTGAGAAGCCAGGCCCTCGGCCCAGCCAAGGATAGTGAAGTTCACATTTTGTTATTATAAATCTTACTGTGGTAGAAGTTTAGTGAATCTGGGCTCGGGGCCTGTAATTAAAGAAGTTTCGAAGAAGAATTGAGGTTTATCGTAAAGTGTGCGAGGCCAATTTCCAAAATTCTCTTCGGAAATACAAAAAAAAAAAACAAAAAAAAAAAACACTGGAAATCCCACTGACATTTTCTTCACAGTGAAAAACATTGGAACATGTATTGGCGGAAGGGTTCAGGTAAACTACAAAGGGCATGACTCTCCCTGTTGTGCAGATTTATTCATTCATTTATTTATTTATCTATTCATTTATTTACTTATTTATTTATTTATTCATTTATTTATTTATTCATTTATTTATTCATTTATTTATTTATTTATTTATTTATTTATTTATTTATTTATTTATTTATTTATTTATTTGTTTATTTGTTTATCTATTTATTTATTTACTTATTTTTCATTTATTTATTTATTTATTTATTTACTTATTGATCTATCTATTTATCTATTTACCTATTTATTTAATTATTTATTTGTTTATCTATTTATTTATTTATTTAATTATTTTGTTCTGTAATCTTTACATTTCAATGTTGACCAGAAGACTGAAGAAAGTGTCATACTTTACACATTTTATTCTGACTGACGCCAGACGATTTTATTCAATTTTGAAGGTCCCCCCCCTCCTCGCCGATGACTTCGTTACACTTGAGGATTTTTTTTCTGTGTCAGATAGGACAATTTTATTCATCTTTGAGTGATAATTTTTTTTTTTATCCCACTCCCAAGCTGTGTTACCTCTTTCGCATCCCAAAGATTGACGAAGAAGACGAAGAAGAAGAAAAAATAATCCATCATGGTTTATGTAATGTCGATAAGAAACTGTGGGAACGTGATGAAATTTGTTCAGAAATCCCTTACTGGCAATTCGAAAATATGTTCTAAGACTTTATGGCACTAGAAATCTAGAGACTCATGTCACTTTGAAACAGGTTTGGCACCTCGTGGTTTGGGGTGGTATTGGGGGATGCGGGTGGGTGGGGGGTTTATGGGTTCCCAAGAGATGTGTGTGTGGGGTGAGGGGTTCTGTCCACCTCCTCTTCCATACCCCGGTTAACCCTCTTATCTTGAAGGGCTTAAGAAGAGTGTTAGAGAGTCTAAGTGTCTTTTAAAGATAACACCTCGCCCCAGCCAAGCCCACCTTGATACACCAAGGTTGCAGGAAATACCTGTAGCTTCCCAGAAGCTCTTCGACGAGCAAGAGAGACTGTCACGCAAGAGAAGATTTCCCCGAACTGAGATCGGCGAGCGCATTATCAGTTTCGTCATACAGACTCCGGGTGTCCTGGTGGGCAGGTCGTTAGAGTGGTCCGCGCCTATTCGGGATGATAGTGTCTGAGAGGAAGTAACATGTCCTTGCATCTTCCCAAAGAGTCCTGCCCCGTGTCTGTCTTAGAAAGGCGCCTTTGGGGTTTAAATAATTCCCGGATAATATATATTTATATATAGATATATATATATATATATATATATATATATATATATATATATATATATATATATGTGTGTGTGTGTGTGTGTGTGTGTGTGTGTGTGTGTGTGTGTGTGTGTGTGTGTGTGTGTGTGTGTGTGTGTGTGTGTGTGTGTGTGTGTGTGTGTGTGGGTGTGTGTGTGTGTGTGTGTGTGTGTGTGTGTGTGTGCGTGCGTGTGTGTGTGTGTGTGTGTGTGTGTGTGTGTGTGTGTGTGTGTGTGTGTGTGTGTGTGTGTGTGTGTGTGTGTGTGTGTAGACACGGGAATTCGTACTAGCAACAAGTAAATGATCACACTATAAGAGAACACATTTATTTCACTCAGGCCATTTTCTTTTTTCTTTTAATAATTTCAATTTATCAATTTATTTGTATATTTACTTGTTTACTTATCAATTTATCTATGTATATATCCATCTATTTATTTATATGTTTCTATGAGCAATTTCTCTACGTTACCACAGAAAACAGGGGTGAGTGGAGAATAGTTGTGTATGGATGATGCTGTGGTGCATGGAAGGGAGTGGGTGGGGGATGGGGGGTGAGGGAGTAAATGTGAGTGATATTGTGATGCAACCCGAAGGGATTTCTCCCTGTCTTCTCATTTCCTACATGAGGGGACGGAGATGGGGGGGGGGTCGCCGATTAAATGAAGCGGCCTTGCTGTGGATGTGCTGTGTCGTGCTGTATTGCTTCTGACCCTGGGCGGTGGGCAAGATGCAGGGATGATCTATCATCCAGGAGGAGCTAAGGAAAGAGGGAGGGGTGGTGAATGGGAGTGGAGTATGTGGGGATAAAATGGGTGGGAGTGGATTTATGACTCTGACTTTGGCTACCTCCCTTGTAAGGGGGAAAAAGCCCTTGGTATGTGTATGTATGTATGCATGTATTCATATGTTTGTTTCTTTGGTTGTATTTTCATTCATTTATTTATTCATCTATTATTTCTTTATTATTTTACATATCTACATATTCGTTTATACACTTATTTATTTACTATGATATTTATCTATTCATTTATTTGTTTACTTATCTATTTATTTACTTATTCATTCATTTATTTCTTTATCTATTTATTTGTTTTAATTGATATATTTATTTATTTATTTGTTTATTTATTTATTTATATATGTATTTATTTATGTATTATTTATTTCTTTACTTATCTATCTATTTATTAATTTATTTACATATCTGTTCATTTGTATATGAATTTGTGTATTTATTGTTTTGTTCATGTTAATTATTTATGTGTGTACTGATTGAATTGTTTATTAATTTTCATTCATATACGGATTTATCTCTCAATTTTTTATGTTAATTACTTGCTTATTGATTTGTCTGTTATATTTGCATGTTTATCTATTTGCTAAATTAATTGTGTACTTATTCAATTGCATATTCATGTACCCATCAGTTTACATATTCATCAACATCTTAGTATCATTTGTTACGACGTCACCTCCATAAACGTTCCTGTGAAAGGTGCACTGGCTGGGAACCAGACCGTCCAAGCTTCGATCCCAACTCTCACGAAGTGTTTTGGTCCCAACTCTCACGAGGTGTTTTGATCCTAACTCTCACGAGGTGTTTTGATCCTAACCCTCACGAGGTGTTTTGATCCCAACCCTCAAGAGGTGCTTTGATCCCAACTCTCACGAGGTGTTTTGATCCTAACTCTCACGAAGTGTTTTGATCCTAACTTCTCATAAGATGTTTAGATCCCAACTCTCACGAGGTGTTTTGATCCCAACTCTCACGAGGTGTTTTGATCCCAACTATCACGAGGTGTTTTGATCTTAATTCTCACGCGGTGTTTTGATCCCAACTCTCACGAGGTGTTTTGATCCCAACTCTCACGAGGTGTTTCGATCCCAACTCTCACGAAGTGTTTTGATCCCAACTCTCAGGAGGTGTTTTGATCCTATCTTTCACGAGGTGTTTTGATCCCAACTCTCACGAGGTGTTTTGAGCCTAACTCTCACGAGGTGTTTTGATCCTAAATCTCACGAGGTGTTTCGATCCCAACTCTCACGAGGTGTTTTGATCCCAACCCTCACGAGGTGTTTTGATCCCAACCCTCACGAGGTGTTTTGATCCCAACTCTCACGAGGTGTTTTGATCCTAACTCTCACGAGGTGTTTTGATACCAACTATCACGAGGTGTTTTGATCCAAACTCTCACGAGGTATTTTGATCCCAACTCTCACGAGGTGTTTTGATCCTAACTCTCACGAGGTATTTTGATCCTAAATCTCACGAGGTGTTTGATCCTAACTCTCACGAGGTATTTTGATCCTAACTCTCACGAGAGGTGCCGCCTTAGCTCTGTCGTCTCCCTGCCGCCGATCTCCTGTCACCAGCCGGTAAATTCTCGGAAAGACTTGTTGACAATGTTTTCTCAATGTCCCGGTCACCCTTATCGACAGACTCTCCCTGATTACGCGGGGAAAACAAAAACGGCGTCTCTTGAAGGATCAAGTAGCTCTGTGGAACTCGGCGCGTTTGAGGACCGCGACGGCGCTCCCTGATTGGCTGGCGCCTCGTCCTATCACAGATAAGATATTTGCAATCAAGGGATGTGGCGGAGGTAGGGGGACCGGGGGGGGGGTAATTGTGTCGCTTTTATATGCGTTCGGGAACCGACGATGAATGAAAAGTGTCTAATTCCTCGTTACGGCGGGTGTTGCAATCGATTTTGCGATAAAGTCTTCAACTCGGAGGTGGTGGTTAGTTAAAGGGGGTCACAGAGGTAAACTACAAGTCGGAATTTTTTTTTTATTCGTTGGTTCGTTATTTCTCCAGTTCACCTGTTCTTCGGTTCTTCTCTCCGACCTCTCCACGGTGTGTCAAAATGTCATCAGGCTGGGTGCCACGGCCCTATCCTGTGTCATACAAAGCGTCGCAGATTATGACACACAATGATCATTAATTTTGTCTCTGCTTGGTCGTCTTCTGAACATACTTTTATAAAATAGCATTTCCAGAAGAATGTTTATAGCTAATGATCATTGTAAGGAGGTACTTGCTAACTTAACCTAACCTAAACGTAACGCAGTGTAACGTAACGGAACCTAATTCAAAGTAACGTAATCTAACTTAACGTAACAAAATCTAATTTAACCTAACCTAACCTAAACAGTTATAACTTAAACTAACCTGACCTAAACCTAATCTAGTCTAACCTAACCAAACCTAACCTAATCTAATATAACCTAACCTATCCTAACCTAGCCTAACCTAACCTAACCTAACCTAACCTAACCTAACCTAACCTAACCTAACCTAACCTAACCTAACCTAACCTAACCTAACCTAACCTAACCTAACCTAACCTAATCTAACCTAACCTAACCTAACCTAACCTAACCTAACCTAATCTAACCAAAACTAACCTAACCTAACCTAACCTAACCTAACCTAACCTAATCTAACCCAAACTAACCTATCCTAACCTAATCTAACATAACCTCACCTAACCTAACCTAACCGAACATCTTGTCCTGTTGAACAAACTAGCGATTCTCTTCATACAAGGGTTAACTTGGGTTCGAATCCTGATTCATTGACTTTGGCATCCCCCTACTCCCTACCCCCACCCCCTAATCCCCCTATCCTAACCCCCCCATCTTAACCCCCCTCCCACCTCCCGTACACATGCACGTCGAGTTACGTGTTATGTACTGAGTGACGTGTGAACACGCAAAGGAATGCTCAGGACAGGTCCAATGGGCGTTGTCATTTGAGAGGGTAACAGGTGGTTAAGGTAACTAACTAACCCCCGTTACTCATTAATAACTCTCCTTCGCTGCTGCTGTGATAACTCTCTAAACTGAAAGAAGATCCTTTGACGATAACCGGAATGAATTTGATTAAGATTAACGTTGTAGCAAAGGAGATTAGTGTAACGAGGGCGGATCTTTCCTTCACTGAATAAAATCACTTGGCGATAGCCGGAATAAAGACTAAAGAGA
This sequence comes from Oratosquilla oratoria, assembly GCF_046742065.1. Classification (NCBI taxonomy): domain Eukaryota; kingdom Metazoa; phylum Arthropoda; class Malacostraca; order Stomatopoda; family Squillidae; genus Oratosquilla; species Oratosquilla oratoria. Next base: position 20,070,175 of record NC_134800.1, read on the forward strand.
GCATCACCGTAGTAAACGAGTTAACCTCTACAGAGATGTTGTTCTGTCTATCTGCGGGCGATTTTATTCAGGCAAGGAGGAGCTCAATGCCTATTAAGAACATAAGAATGAAGGAGACTGCAAGAGACCATGAGGCCTACACTAGGCAGTTCTCAGACTTGTGTGGTCGTCCTCTCCCGTCGCCAGGTGATTTTATTCAGATGACGATTTTCATTCATCTCGAACGATGAGGCACCCAAGAAAGAAAGAGCGAGAGAGAGAGAGAGAGAGAGCGAGAGAGAGAGAGAGAGAGAGAGAGAGAGAGAGAGAGAGAGAGAGAGAGAGAGAGAGAGAGAGAGAGAGAGAGAGAGAGGGGTGGGTGGGGTGGGGGGGGGAGGGCACATCAGGAGGAGCCCTGGGGCCTGGCCCTCTGGGAGCGCCAGGGCCGTATTCGTCGTACGTAGCGTAGGTTCCCATGAAAGGGTATCGACGTCCGATGGGTCACGGCGTCAGGTTCCTCTCCCGCTTGAGTTATGACACTCCTCTTTGACCTGTCTCGCCCTCCTCCTCCTCCTTGCCCTCCTCCTCCTCCTCCTCCTCCTTGCCCTCCTCTTCCTCCTCCTTGCCCTCCTCCTCCTCCTTGCCTCCCTCCTCCTCCTCCTCCTCCTCTTCCTCCTCCTTTTACTAGTACTACTACGACTACTACACCACTTCGTCCTCCTCTTTCTTCTCTCCGCCTCTTCCTCCTCTTTCCCTTCTTTCTCATCCTTGTTCTATTCCTCCACTCTGTCTTCCACTTGGCCTTTTTCTTCCTCCTCCCACTGCACTTCCACCTCCTCCTTCTCTTCTTCATCATCCTACTTTTCCTCTTAATTCTATTTGTATACGTCTTTTTCTTTTTTCCTCTTACTCCTCCTCCTCCTTTGTCTTCTTTTCTTTCTCCTTCCTCTTTACTTCCTCCTCCAATTCCTCTTCCTTCTTTTATTCCGCCTCTTCTTCCTCTCCTTCGTGTTCTTAATCTATATTCATGTTCTTTGTCTATATTTACCTATTCTACATTCTACAGTCTATATTCATGTTCCTAGTCCACATTCATCTACTCCTCTCCTCCTCCTTTTCCTCCTTTTCCTCCTCCTCCTCCTCCTCCTCCTCCTCCCTCTCCTCTTCCAATTCAAAATATTCCTCTCTCTCAGTGTAATTACCATTATCATCTTAGTCATTATAATTATTCACCACCGCCACCATCATCACCACTACTGGTAATTCCATCGTCGTCGTCGTCGCCATCATCATCATCATCATCATCATCATCATCATCATCATCATCATCATCATCATCATCATCATCATCATCATCATCATCATCATCATCATCATCATCATCATCATCATCATCATCATCATCATCATCATCATCATCATCATCATCATCATCATCATCATCATCATCATCATCATCATCATCATCATCATCATCATCATCATCATCATCATCATCATCATCATCATCATCATCATCATCATCATCATCACCATCATCATCACCCATCATCATCATCATCATCATCATCATCATCATCATCATCATCATCATCATCATCATCATCATCATCATCATCATCATCATCATCATCATCATCATCATCATCATCATCATCACCATCATCATCATCATCATCATCATCATCATCATCATCATCATCATCATCATCATCATCATCATCATCATCATCATCATCATCATCATCATCATCATCATCATCATCATCATCATCATCATCATCATCATCATCTTCCTCTCCCTCTTTACCACCACATTCTTCCTCTCCTCTTCGTTCCTTCTCCTTCTGTTTTTTTTTTTTTCTTTTTCAATTACTTCGCAGTCTCTCTACATTCCTTCCCCAGTTTTTCTATTCTTCCTTTCTCCTACTCTGAACCCCTCCATCATCCCCTTAACTCCCCCAGTACCTTCTACTCCCCTTCCCCTCCCCCAATGACTCCTCCTCCTCCTTCTCCCTCTCCTCCTCCTCTGGGATCTCGAACTTGAGACCCACCTGGCGGGGAAAATCTGTATTTACGAGTTTGTGGGGTCCATGTAGGGGACAGCAGTTGGGCACAAGAATTGTTGGCCAGCCCACCGAGACCAGTATATATATATATATATATATATATATATATATATATATATATATATATATATATATATATATATATATATATATATATATATATATATATATATATATATATATATATATATATATATATATATATATATATATATATATTTATATATATATATATATATATATATATATATATTATATCTATATATTTTATATAAATATATATATATATATATATATATATATATATATATATATATATATATATATATATATATATATATATATTGGACTCGTGTTCGACAGCTATTTCCCTCCAGGAAGAGAGCTCAGAGCTCGTATATGACCGATCTCTGGGCAATGCTGTGACCTTACACGCACACACACACCCAACTCCCCGCCCACGAGAGTTGGAGTAACAACCCGCAGCACAGCGATACTGAAATTATTTCAGCCCTGGGCGGGATTCGAACCCGGACCTCCGTAGTGGCAACCGGGAACTCTACCAACTGCGCCACGTGTGTGTGTGTGTGTGTGTGTGTG
>NC_134800.1:20092822-20095322 GCF_046742065.1 Oratosquilla oratoria
AGCCAGAATAAAAGGATCAATGCTACCTGGTATAGAAGGGGTTAACACTATACAGACGAGGCGTGGCCGTCACCTTTGCCCTATGTGCTCGGTATGTGAGGCGGGAAACGGAAGGAACGTGCCACACGACTCGTAACTGTACAGGCAGCAATGGAAAATTTATTTCTCCAGGTGATTTGTGGGTCAGACCATAGGGCCGGTGCCAAATACCTTTGGGGCGCGGTGTATCCGTTTTAGACTAGATGTTAGGAAGGTTAATGAGATTAATAAACCTCTGATGTCAAATCGTTTGTCTATTGTACATTCGCACAAGGGCCATGAGGTCTTGGCGGACCCATACGTTTGAACCCCAATTAAAGGTTTTGTTGGTTACATTCAGAGCTGGGCGCGTTCCTCAATGCGTTCCTAAATGCGTTCCTTGGTGCGTTCCGCTTTATTTTGTCCGCGGTTAACGCTCCTAAACTATTATAGCTTAAGAGATAGGTTCACACCGAAATAAAAGTCCGGTAGGCCACATACTATACCAAAGAAAAAATTCGTAGGCCACATCCAAAAGGTAGGCCACATACTATACCGACACCTATATTGCTTTAGTAGTTTAGGAGCGCAAACCGCGGCCAAACTAAAGCGGAATGCACCGAGGAACGCACCTAGGAATGCACCGAGGAACGCGCCCAACTCTGGTTACATTATATACAGAGTACATACAGAGCAGCGTCAAATTCTATATTGATCCTCGACACTCAGTATTGCATCACACTATGCTTAGTAAGCACTTGGTGATGTGATGTGACGCTTGGCCAGTGAGACTCTTTCGACATTGGCATGTTCTGTTCGAGTGTGAGAGAACTGGGTGACGTAGTCATCATGAGTTTCATGACATGAATAAAACGTAAAAGATGTATTCAGCTGCAGAGAACAACAAAGACTGAAAGATTACCCGTGTCTCAGCTTCAGTTTCATAGTCCCTCCGGTTCCCTCTCCCTCCTTCACCCTCCACCCCTCCTTCTTCCTTCTCCCTCCTCCTTCCTCTCTCTCCTCTTCCTCTTCCTCCTCCTCTCTATCTTACAGTTACCTCCCCTCTCCCATGCTCTTTCTTCTTCTCCCTCCTTCTCCCACATACGTAACTCTCCCTTCCTCCTTCCTTGTTCTCTCCTTCTTGTTCTTCGTCTGCTTCTCTCCTCCCCTTTTTATCTTCCCTTTGTCCTCTCCCCCTTTCCTTTACAGAGCCCTTCTCTTCTCTCCACCTCCCTCTTACCCCCCTCCACCCCGTCTTAGACGGTCCTTTACCCCCCTCCCCCTCCCCCCTCAACTCTCTCCCTCCTCTCTATTCTCTTTTGCTCTTTCGTTCTTTTCTTCTTCTCAGTTTTCCTCTGTTCCCTCCTTCTTCCTTCTTCCTTTTTCCTTCTTCCATTTTCTATGTTGCTTCTTTCTTCTTCCTTCTTCCATTTCCTTTCTTCCTTCTTCCTTCTTCTTTCTCCCTTCTTCCTTTTACCTTCTTCCTTCTTCTCTTTTCCTTCTCCCTTTTTTTTCCCTACTTCCTTTACCTTATTTTTTCTTCCTTCTTCTTTCCTCCTTCCTCCTTCCTCCTTCCTCCTTCCTCCTTCCTCCTTCTTTCTTCCTGCCTCCTTCTTTTCTTTTCTTCCTTCTTCTTTCTTCCTTCCTCCTTCTTCCTTCTTTTTTCCTACTTCCTTTTCCCTTCTTTTTTCTTCCCTTTTCCTTCCTCTTTCCTCCTTCCTCCTTCTTTCTTCCTGCCTCCTTATTTTCCTTTCTTCCTTCTTCTTTCTTCCTTCCTCCTTCTTCTTTCTTCATCTTTCTTCTTCCTTTTTCCTTCTTCCTTCTTCATCTTTCTTCTTCCTTTTTCCTTCTTCCTTCTTCTCTCTTCATTCCTTCATCCTTCTTCCTTCTTCCTTCTTCCTTCTTCCATCTTCCTTCTTTGTTCTTTGTTCTTTCTTCTTTCCTCTTCCTTCTTCCTTCTTCCTTCTTCCTTCTTCCTTCTTCCTTCTTCTTTCTTCTTTCTTCTTTCCTCTTCCTTCTTCCTTCTTCCTTCTTCCTTCTTCCTTCTTCCTTCTTCCTTCTTCCTTCTTCCTTCTTCCTTCTTCCTCTTCCTTCTTCCTTCTTCCTCTTCCTTCTTCCTTCCTCCTTCTTTCTTTTTCTTCACACATTCTTTTCAAGTTTCATCCTTCTTTCTTCTCTGTTTTTCTTCTTCACCTTAATTTCCTCCTCTTTCGTTATCTTTCCATCTTTCTCCTGTCTTTTCTCTTCCTCTTCTTCCCTTTTTCTCTTTCATTCTTCCCTTTTCTCTTTCTTCCTTCTTCCATTTTTTCTATCTCCCAGTTTCCTTTATTCTTTTATCTTTGCTCTTTTCCTACTCTTTACCGTTTCTTATTTCTTCTTCGTTTTTCTCTCTTCCTCTTTCTTTCTTTCTTCTCTTTTCTTTCTCTTTGGTCCTTCCTCTCTTTCTCCCTCTTCTCCCAACTTTCGTTTTCTTTTTCAGAAT
>NC_134800.1:20115322-20117822 GCF_046742065.1 Oratosquilla oratoria
ATTTTTGTAAATTATAATACATCAACGTAATATACGTTATTCTCGGCGGAAATGAATAATAGAACGCGATGGTGATAGTTAATTTTATTAAGTACAGGACAAAAGCTATACTCGATCAATCTCCATCTTTTGAGGCTGTCGTTGAAACGATTTGACCTTAAGCAGAATAGATTTGCTTGTAGCAAGGTTCTATGTTATTTATTCCCGCCAAGAAAATCGTATATTACGTTCATGTATCATAATTTACAAAATTAATATTTAATTCTCTAGTGTTATATCGCGTAGATGTGCATAACTAAAAAAATACCTTGTGTGGTCCATTTTCGGATTAAAATCACATGTGGACAGTAGAGTATGCACCTGCCTGATACCCGAACTTCCCATCACCCTCCCCCTTTCCCCCCTTCCCCCATTATCCTCTCCCACCCTTACCTGCTCACTTACCCTTGTTCACCCTCTCACCCTTGCCCGCTCACTCCCCCATCCTCACCATCTTTCTCCCACCCCTCACCATCTCTCCCCTATCCGTCACACCCCATCTTCCACCCCTCACCATCTCTCCTCTACCCGTCACCATCCATCCTCCATGTCTCACCATAATTCCCCCACTCTCACCATACCTCCCCACTCCTCACCATCCCTCCCCCATTCCTCACCTCCCTCTCCCACCCCTCACCATCCCTCCCCTTCACCTCACCATCCCTCCCCTTCACCTCACCATCCCTCCCCTTCACCTCACCATCCCTCCCCCCACATCTCGCAATTCTTTCCCCACACAATATCTTCCCATACCTCTCCCCACCCCTCATCACCCCTTCCCACCCCTCCCTCATCCTCCCCACCTCAATCGACCTGGCTATATGTACTGTCATATAGACGTGGAGAACGTTTCGATATTATAGACCCTGTACTCAGGAAAAATAAGACTGTTAATTGCGATGTTGTGTTATTTTCATAACCCACTTACAATAGTCCTCCAAACGCAATTAAATTGCAAAAATCATCGGCTCTGGTTGATCTTTCCTAATTTCTTAAATTTACGTAATATCTCAAATTTGCGAATTGCAAGCTTATTATTTATACAGAGAAGATTCCCAATTGATTATATAAAATAAGTCTTCAATTTCTTAAGTTCCACATTCTGTCCAGTTTTAATTGTCGTCCGAGTCGACATGACGTCACAGAAGCGACGGACGTGCTGTGACGTCACTAACGAACTCTACTTCCTTGCACGTAGGCACATTCTGTAACCATATAGGCTTCCAATTAACATTCTCGTTGCCTTATAAGACTTAACTTCATTTTTTCTATCGCCAGGCTATTTTATCAGCATAAGGGAAACCCTAATGACGGTGTAACACATTTACTATAAATAATGTGGGGTAAACCATAATAAAATGAGAATATATTTATCGATACAGGATTTGTCTATTACTGTGGTCTACCGTCTAGGTATGACTGTAGCTTCCTGTGAGAGGGTGGGTGGGTGGCTGTTCCCCTCAGCCGAGAGAGAGAGAGAGAGAGAGAGAGAGAGAGAGAGAGAGAGTCATAACTAGCTCGAATACCAACGGACACCAGTGGCTATCCGAGTTCATGGGGCAAAGGTGGGTTGGGGGGTACTTAGCTATTCATTTTGTGCAGTTGCTCTATTTGGCAAAGCTGTGTAATTGCCCTGATAGCATCTCTTAATTGGGTGTTATTTTAAACTGTTCCCACATAGGTTGGTGGTATTAGTTCCTGTTTGAAAGGATGAGACTAGGAAGTGGATGTAGATGACGCGCGCGTGCGCACACACACACACACACACACACACACACACACACACACACACACACACACACACACACACACACACACAATTTTTATTAATGATAGATTCAAATATCGTCTATTGTTTGATTATATAACTAGGGCTGGTGCAATGGGAATAGAAGGACTGTAATCAGCTTATTAGAGAGAGAGGGGGGGAGAGGAGTGGATATAATGATAACCGCTGCATCGACTTTCACTGACTGGATTCCCTCAATCCCACAATGACTGGCAACGGTCCTCAGTCCAGGTCCTAGACCGAGTGTCAGCCCCACGGGGCTGCACCTCCAGATGGAGGAGAAGGTGCTGACAGGTTTTGAGGATGGAGATGCTTCTTTCCGACGTCCGTCCTGCAGGTTGGAAGAAAAGGAAAATGGGAAGGACATGGGGGGGGGGGTTGAGTAGAGAGGATAGGAGGGGAGAAGGGAGGGAAGAGGGGAGGGAACGTGGGAGGAGGGGCGTGGGAAACAAAGAGGGGCACAGGAGAGGAACAGGAAGGATTATTTTGGGATCTGTGGGGCACGTAGCGTTGAAGGTTGGAGAGGGAGGGGGAGGGGAAGGGGGCGAGGTCAGCATAGGGGAAGAGAGGGAAGGTAGTAGGGATTTGTCAAGGAGGGATTTTTTTTTTTTTTTTTTTTTTTTTTAGTCGGAGATAGTAAAGGCTCAGGAATGGTAGTAAACATGAGAGATG
>NC_134800.1:20122822-20130322 GCF_046742065.1 Oratosquilla oratoria
CTGGGCAGGATTCGAACCCGGACCGCCGTAGTAATAGTGGGAGACTCTACCAACCTCGCCACCGAGAGAGTGTATGTGTGTGTGTGTGTGTGTGTGTGTGTGTGTGTGTGTGTGTGTGTGTGTGTGTGTGTGTGTGTGTGTGTATGCATATCTGTGAGTGTGTGTGTGTATGTATGCATGTATGTATGCATGCCTGTGTGTGTATGTGTGTATACGTGTGTGTATGCATATGTGTGTATGTGTGTGTGTGCATGTCAGTGTGTGTGTATGTGTGTGTGTGTGTGTGTGTGTGTGTGTGTATGCGTGTGTGCATGCATGTCTGTGAGTGTGTATGTACAGTATGTATGCATGTATGCATATCTGTCTATGTGTGTATGCATACCTGTGTGTGTGTATGTGTGTATACGTGTGTGTATGCATGTCTGTGTGTATGCATCTGTGTGTGTTTATGCGCGCGTGTGTGCATGTCTGTGTGTGTGTGTGTGTGTGCATACCTGTGTATGTCTTTGACAGTCATGCAATGCGTCTCTCACAGTCACGCAGAGAAACAACAGACTGCATTAGCTGATCAAAAAATTCTTATCAAAGAGTGTGATAGCATCCATCAAATCGGTCTTTTTCCAGACGTTTCTGAAACAACAGATAACACGACAGACCGTAAATAACATTGTCAAATCGACTCTATACCCTCCAGCACTCCCCTGAAGTGACTAAATTCGTCTTACGCAAGCCAGGCTATTCTATTTGTGTTTCTAAGATCACCACCTAGGTAGCCAAGTAGTTAACAGATATAATATTGAGCACTACAGTAAAATGATCTCATTTGAAATTCGATCAATATAGTAATCCAATCCAATCTAATCCAGAGACACCCGGTCCAACCCGGGCCCGTGTCCAACCCAGGACCGTGTCCAACCCAACCCGACCCAACCCAACCCAATCTAATCTAATCCAGTCTAGTGCATCTAACCGATCATTCCAACCTGAAAGTGAAATATATCGTCCCTGAGGAGTCTATTTGTAAACTTGTCAGAAGTATAGAGCATCCAGATAGGCCTTAGGACGAAGAGCACTAGACCAAGCACTAGGGAAGAGAGAGAGAGAGAGAGAGAGAGAGAGAGAGAGAGAGAGAGAGAGAGAGAGAGAGAGAGAGAGAGAGAGAGAGAGAGAGAGAGAGAGAGAGAGAGAGAGAGAGAGAGAGAGAGAGAGAGAGAGAGAGAGAGAGAGAGACCCTGACGCTAGATGATTTAATCTGTTAGGTCTTCTTCTTTATCTTCCTGTGCTTGTGGGAAGAGGGAAGGGGAGGAAGGCGGGAAAGAGTGAAGAGGAGGTGGAAGAGGACGAAGAGGGAAGGGAAGAGAGAGGATGGGGGAGCCCTCGTCTCAGTTCTCAACTCCTTTCACGTCTATTTTGATTTCTCTTGGCTCAATAAAATCGCTTGACGGCAGCTGGAGACGACAGGAATCTGATATTGGTGGCAAAAGGTTAACTTCTCCCCCGGCTTATCTATCCCATGTATTCTCGAAGTCTCCTGCCCTCTTCTCTTCTTCCTCCTCCCCTCCCTCTCTCCTCTTCCTCCTCCCCTCCCTCTCTCCTCTTCCTCCTCCCCTCCCTCTTCTCTTCTTCCTCCTCCCCTCCCTCTCTCCTCTTCCTCCTCCCCTCCCTCTCTCCTCTTCCTCCTCCCTTCTCCCCTCCGTCTCTCCCTTCTTCCACTCCCCTCTTCCTCTCCCCCTATCACCGTCTCTCCTCCCCTTCCCTCCTCCCTTCTCTCCCTTTCTCTCCCCTTCTCTCCTCCCCTCCCCTTCTCTCCTCCCCTCCCCTTCTCTACTTCCCTCCCCTCCTCCCTTCCTTCCTTTCTCTCCTCCCCTCCCTTCTTCCCCTCCCTTCCTCCCCTCCCTTCCTCCTCTCCCTTCCCCCTCTCCCTTCCTCCCCTTCTCTCCTCCCCTCCTCTCCCTTCCCCCTCTCCCTTCCTCCCCACCCCTCCCCTCCCCTCCCCTTCTCCATTCCTCCCCTTCTCTCCTCTCCTCCCCTCCCTTCCTCCCCTTCTCTCCTCCCCTCCCTTCCTCCCCTTCTCTCCTCCCCTCCTCTCCCTTCCTCCCCTTCTCTCCTCCCCTCCTCTCCCCCTCCCCTCCTTTCCCCTACCCTCCTCCTATCCCCTTCTCCATTCCTCCCCTTCTCTCCTCCCCTCCTCTCCTCCCCTCCTCTCCTCCCCTCCTTCTCTCCTCCCACCTCTCCCCTTCCCTCTCCTCTCCCCTCCCCCTCTCCCCCTCCTCCTCTCCCCTCCCCATTAGCTCGGTTGGGTCACCTCGTCAGTGCGGTGGTGCTACCCCCCCACCACACACGATTGAATAAAATCGCTTGGCGACAACTTGATCAAAAGCTGTAAAGAGCATCACAAAGTCGAAGGAATTGGGCGATGTCGTGAACTTCGGGGTGGGGGGGGGGACGGGATCGTGGGGAGAGGGAGGGGGAAGGGCGCGGGGAGAGAGGGGGACGGAGGAGCGGATAGAGTGGGGGGGGCGGGGGGACAGGGAGAGGAGAGCATAGCGGTTACCAAAACAAATTATAGCGAATGACAACAGCTTGTGGGTGGGAGTTGGTTGATCTTCCCTCCCGTTCCCTCCCGCTCTCTTTCATCCATCTCTTCAACTCAGCGACTCCCCCCCTCCTCTTCTCCATTATACTCCCTCCTCCTCCTCCTCCTCCTCCTCCTCCTCCTCCTCCTCCTCTTTTGCTAGCCACCTTCTCGCGCCTCTCCTCCCCTCTCCCCCCCGCAACCACCTTCCCACCCCCCCGTAACCACCTTCCCACCCCCCGTTTTCTTTCAAGTGCCAAGCAACAGCGAACTAACAGCAAGAGTCCCTCAGAACAATGACCACCCAGGAACTATTAATCCTTTGCTCCTTGAGACGACTTTAAGAAGCCGAGAGAGCGACCTAGTGGCTTGATGAGGGAAGGGGGGGCGGGGAAATGGGGAGGGAGGAGGGGAGAGAGGAGGGAGGAGGGGAGAGATGAGGGAGCATACCGACGCTGCAGAGGGGCCACGTCTCCCCCCTTCCTTTCAAAGGCCTTCGAAGATATCGTGCAGGTTCTTGGACGCAGAAGAAGGGCGAGTCTGGACCTTTGGCAATGTTATCTTGACATCGAACTTAAGGACGTGAAAGGCTTGCTATTGTTCTCCAAAAGGTGGTGATGGAGAAGAAGTGGGGTGGGATGAGGAGGAGGAGGAGGAGGAAGGGGGTTGGGGGTCATGGAGGGAGCATGGGAATAAGAATCTGTGTATATGTACGAGTACATGCATATGTACATATGTATGCATACATGTATATGTACGTGTATATATATGTATGTATAGATATATATATATTACGTGTTTACGTATATGTGCATATGTAAAAATTGTAAACATAAGTATATATAGAAGAATGCTGGAAGCGTTGAAAGTAGCAGGGACGATAAAGAGTGAAGGTAAGAAGATATAAATCTGGATCAAAGTAAGCATGGATGAGACTAATAGAAACCACTCTCCCGTATGGAAATTAGTTGTGGACATCTGGCTCATTTCTGTGATGATCTGTCTGTGGCTTGTGTATGAGGTCAGGAGAGTGGACAACGTTTAGACAAAAAAATAAGGTATGGAGAGGAGGAGGCTTATAGAAGATAATAGTCATAATTATATGAAAAGGTGAGTCACTCTAAGGTAGTATAGGCACGTGAAAAGAATGGAAACGGACAAATGAGTCAAAAATGAAAAAAATAAGGAAAAAAAAACGACAAAAGAAAAGCGCTGAAGGAGAAGAATATAAAGGTAGAAGAGGCGCTATGTGGAAAGGAAAGCTAAAAAGGAGGAGGAGGATAGGAGGGAGATGGAGAACGGGAGGAAGGAGGGTTGTGGGAGATGAAAGGGGGAGGAGCGAGGTAATGAGGGAGGAAGGGGAGTCGAAGTCCCAGAGGGGAGGTGTGAAAAGAGGAGGAGGGGCGAGGAAATTGGTTCAACCCTTTTTGGTTTTTGGGTCCCTGAAAGAGTCTGCCAGTGGTGGCCGAGCTGATTACACCCTTCATGAGAAAATTTGGAGCAAATGAAAAAAGGGAAGAGAGAGAGAGAGAGAGAGAGAGAGAGAGAGAGAGAGAATAGAAAATCCATATGCACATGAGCATAAAAGTGAAAAGGAGTTTTACGTTAGGTCTGGAAGGATTGCTGTGCACAGGTCACTGGCAGAAGTAACTCCTGGAAATTTGAGTTGGAAACCAAAGGAGGAAACCCAGATTTTTTGTTCTTCTTACCTACATGTTTCAAAGACCGGCAAAAAAAACCTCGTTCTCCTTCCCCCCCGCCCCCTTTAAAAAAAAAAAAAAAATCCTCACAGAGATCCAGTCCGAAAGGAGGAGAAAGAAGAACGCACCAGTTTAAAGTGAAAATACAAGATTTTTTTTATTATTTTTTTTTTTTTGAGGTGGGAGGGATGAGTGGGTGTGTAGAGAAAGCTGACCTCATTATGGTTGTTAACTATATTAGAAAAAATATATTCTGCATAGTACTTCTGATATCGCATTGGTTACATATCTCGCACAAGAAATAGGGCATGTTCTCCAGTCGAGAACCAAGAATGATATTATGTAAAAAAAAAAAAAAAAAAAAAAAAAAAAAACACCAAAGAAAAGTGACGTCATTGGTAACAGATGAGGTTCGAACTCGGACTTAATAATCTGTCATGGAGAGTAATCTCCTTAAATATACATCAGAGTATTACTGTGGACCCACAGGTAGCGAGGAGCATGACTTCTTTGCGAACTTCCCGACTTCGCCCAAAGTCGAACTCTTTCCTTAGACTTGGAAGATCGTCGCTCTCTCGGTGTAAACTTGGAGGTACGTCTACGGTCTTCGCCGTGAGGCTACTCTTTGTTTCTTGGGGAAAGTAGAGGGAGGGCAGAACCTTGTTCCTCTCCCTATATGGACTGTTGTGGCCATTCAAATCTGACCCATATTGTGCCAAAATTCTGCAGATATATATTTTGTTGTTGAGTTTTTGCCTTATGGAATAAATACATTAGTTCCCATTATATATATATATATATATACATATATATATATATATATATATATATATATATGTATGTATGTATATATGTATGTATGTATATGTATGTATATATGTATATATTCATTTATCTATCTATTTTTATTTATATATTTATCTGTCTGTCTGCTTGTTTGTTTATCTAATTTGATTGTTTATTGCAGACAAGTATATATTCTTGCGCTATCAATAAAAATATATATGGTTCACAATTACCATAGATCAGGGTCGGGTGTCCTCACTAGTACAAATTTGTTAAACATGGTGGTCCATCTTACAAAACGTGATTCTGGCTCGGTTTACGCTAAATCATCACCGAGAGTCCTTTGGGAGGCCGAGGAAAGACCACAGTTTTGTAAACAACGCCAGTGACAAGATTCGCACACTCGAAAGATGGTTTAGCAGTTCATCTGTCGACTGATGTGTGTACGTGTTTGTGTTTGTCTAGACACGTTTGATTTATGTGTATGTCGGTAAAAAAAGGGTGAAAGATTATGGATTTATCTATGTTTTACGTGGCAGGTTTGGATTGCAGTTTAAATCATATTCATTCAAAAATTGTGAATAATCATTGTTACTATAATTTCATTCAAAACTACAACTGGTTTAGCGAAAGGTAGATAAGAATAAAAGCAGAATTGTAGCGTATATAAAAAAGTCACAGAAAAATAGAATATCATAAATTTGGATAGAAAAAAGTTATATTAAGTTTATTTCCTTCTGTGCATTATTCTCCATTCGCATCGTCAGCCCAAAATGTTTGTTATTACCCTTTGTGAAATAATGTATTAGTATTGCCTTGCATCTTCTCCATAACCGCTCCCCGTGTTTGCCTAAAGAAGCCCAGAGGCTGAGGCTAATTCCTTTAAAAAAAAAAAAAACCGCGTGTCTGAAGCCCAACTTGGAGGGAAGCCAAACCGGCAACAAACCGCGATAATCGAAGCCTTCATGGGAACGGTTGTGATGCAGACGTCTCAATAGATGGAGCAGAAAGGGATAGAGAGCGAGACAAGAAAAAAAAAATAGAAAAAAAATCTCTGGAAGCAATGTAAGCAACCCTCACGGTGACGGAGAAGAGGAAGGAGGAGGAGGAGGAGGAAGAAGAAGAGGAGGAGGAAGAGGAGGAAGAAGAGGAGGAAGAAGAGGACTCCATCACCATTTGTTTACGTTTCGATAAGACCTAATCGCCGTAACTACGTCTCCAGCAGCCAGAGCCACCGATAGCGCGCGCTCTTCAAGATGTCCATTGTGCCCAGAGGCTCTTCTCGGTTAGCAAGACAAATAATCAATTGGAACTGATAAAGCACAGATTATATTGAATGCTGAGAGGAGGCTTAAAGCTGGGAGGCTCAATATGGGATCCTTGCACAGGAGGGAACCGATAGTGCGTATACAGGAAGGGGAATTATCAGTGAGGAGAGAAAGTCCCTTTTTTCAGGCTTTTCGCAGCGTCGCTTTCCCAGGGGTTGTGTGTGTGTGTGTGTTTAGGTGGGCGCAAGTGAGGCGTGTATGCTTCTACTTGTACGCCTTAATTTTTGTATGAATTGTGTTTATGGGTAATGTGCACGTACGCGCAAGCACTAGCGCGCGCACAAACACACACAGACACACAGACACAGACACACACACACAGACACACACACACACAGACACACACACACACACACACACACACACACAGACACACACACACACACACAGACACACACACAGACACACACACAGACACACACACACACACACACACACACACACACACACACACACACACACACACACACAGGTACAGGCACGGGCACGCGCGCATGCACACACACACACACACACACACACACACACACACACACACACACACGTACACACATACACACATACACACACACATGCACACACACATACACACACGTACACGTACAGATACGGGCTCGCGCAGATTCACACGCATACACATGTACACGTATACACACAAACATACACACACACACACACACACACACACACACACACACACACACACACACACGTACACAGATACGGACACGCGCGCATACAAACACATACCGAGCCTAACCCAAAAAACTAACCTAACCTAACCTAGCCCGACTTAGGCGTAGCAAAATGTCTGACGAGAAGTGCTTTGGTCGTTTATCAATAATTCTTTGTGACTGAAGTGGCTTGCTGGAACGGGATCCTATCCACGAGCACAGGGGTTAAATGCGAAGGCAGTCACGGGAAAGGATTCTTGAGGACGTGCAAGAGTGAGTTTGTTGTTTGCAAAAGTTCCTATAATGTCCCGGCGCCGCAACTGGCGGCTCGTATGGCGTTGATGACGAAAATCAAATCAAACTAAAAGTGAAATGCAATTGAATGCAACGAAAAAGGTGCAAATGGAGGTGAGAAATAAAATAATTAAAAGTGAAAT
>NC_134800.1:20142822-20170322 GCF_046742065.1 Oratosquilla oratoria
TCTACTTTCTCTCTTTTTTCTCTCCCCCTCCCTCCCTCCCTCCCTCCCTCCCTCCCTCCCTTCTTCCCTCCCTCCCTCCCTTCGGGTCAGTTGCGAGAAACTTGGCCACAAAGACCACAGACATCCGTCACCCTTCTCTTCGACACTCCGGAAGGCATGTTTGTACAACGAGGGTCGGCCCTTCGGGGGGCTTAGGTGCCCCTTTGGCTCTCCTTCGTCAGAGGGTGAGAGAGACCGAGCTCGGGGTCCTTGGGGGGGCACCGGAGACCGCAAGCCGACCCTCAAGTCGCAGGTGGAGTTTTACTCCGAAGGGGAGGTGGGGAAGGGAGTTGGGGAGATTAGGCGAGGAAAAAGGGGGAGAAGTGGAATTCTGAGCATGGGGAAGAAAGGGGAGAGGGGAGGGGAGATAAGGAAAGAGGACGAATGGGAGAGGAAAATGAGGAGGAGGAAAATGAGGAGTGTAGTATGGGAAGAATAAGATGGAATAGAAAAGGGAGGAAAAGGAAGAGAAGAAAAGGTGATAGAGGAGGAGGAGGAGGGCGAAGAGGAAGAGGAGGAGGAGGAGGCCGAAGAGGAAGAGGAGGAAGAAGAGGAGGAGGACAAAGAGGAAGAAGAGGAGGATGAAGAGGAAGAAGGGGAGGAGGAGGACGAAGAGGGTGAGGAGGACGACGAAGAGGAAGAAGAGGAGGAGGCTTGCAGGGAGATTATGTCAAAGAAAGTGGAGGTGGAGGTGGTGGAGGTGGAGGGGAGGGTCATTGAGTCCTTTGGGGGATAATGGGGTTGTGGGATAGGGGAGGAGAAGGAGGGAGGGGAGAGAAGGAAGGGGAAGGGAGGGGAGGGGGAAGGGGGAGGGGAGTTATGTTGGTAACGATGAAAGAGCTCCAGGATTCAGCTCTGTTTGGCACCACAGGAGTCGAAGGTGTAGGGTCTGGACACCAGCCGGGAGGGGAGGGGGAGGTAAAGTGGGGGGGGGAGGCATAGGACGCCAGAGAAGAGGAGGGGGAGGGAAGGGGGGAGGGGGGAGGCATGGCGTCCTTTGGGTGCAACGGCAGCGTCTCGGGCGTTTTACATATTGTGCAATTTTCGTTACTTATTTCTTGTTCATTTATTTATGTATTTATTTTTTATTTACTTATTTATTTATTTATTTATTTTTATCTATTTATTCATTTATGTATATTTTTTTATTTATTCATCTATGTATTTATTATTACTTGTTTATCTTTTTTCTTTACTCGTTTATTTATATATATATATATATATATATATATATATATATATATGTTGATTTGTTTATTTATGTATTTGTGTACATGTTTAGTTGTTTGTTGGACTGTGGGAGGTTTTGGTCAAAGAATTTGAGCATTGGGATGCAACGGGAAAGCAAGCCTTCAAGAGACCTTTTGGTCCATACCAGTATCGGTTACAGAAAAAAAGAACAACAATGACAACAAGAAACGTGAAATAGAAACTAAAATACAAACAAAATCAGACAAATAGAATGAAATGTCTACGTTTGTAGGGAATGTCTTAAGAACAGGAAGAAAGGTTTTAAAGAAAACGCGAAAACAAATAATTTTCATTACACAACAAGAAATCCTCGTTTCAGGATTCGAATTTTAGAGGATGGGGTAGGATAGTGAGGGGAAGTTACATGGACAAACGAACAGCAACAGACCTTTTGGTCCTTACATGGCTGCTTCGTTACCTAATCTATCAATAATATTACTATCGCTATATTTTTCAAATTTCTCACAGATTAATAAAATCGCATGTCGTTAACCATAATAACATATATAAAGGAAGGGATAATATGAATTGGTACTTTGGTCAACTCAGTCATCACCCGCTCTGCGAGGTGACTAGACACGAATTCCCTTTGTCATTGCTCGGGGGGGGGGGGTTGTGACTCTACAATGCCTTTACTGCAATCACACGTTCACTTTTGGCGGGACAAGAACTATCTTCTCTCCTCTAAACGCGGACTCCCCAGTGTCTCTCTCTCTCTCTCTCTCTCTCTCTCTCTCTCTCTCTCTCTCTCTCTCTCTCTCTCTCTCTCTCTCTCTCTCTCTCTCTCTCTCTCCTCCTCTCTCTCTCTCCTCTCTCTCTCTCTCCTCTCTCTCTCTCTCTCTCTCTCTCTCTCTCTCACTCTCTCTCTCTCTCTCTCTCTCTCTCTCTCTCTCTCTCTCTCTCTCTCTCTCTCTCTCTCTCTCTCTCTCTCTCACACACACACACACACACACACACACACACACACACACACACACACACACACACACACACACACTAAGTTCGAATCCTGCCCAGGGCTGAAAATAATTTCAGTATCGCTGCGCTTAGAGTCGTTACTCCAACTCTCGTGGGCGGGGAGTTGGGGGTATGTGTGCGTGTAAGGTCAACGCTTAGATCGGTCATACGAGCTCTGAGCTCTCTTCCGGGAGGGAAAGAGCTGTCGATCACGAGTCCAACACGTGTTCCAAAGACCAGGGTGAATCACACACACATACACACACACACACACACACACACACACACACACACACACACACAACACGGCTCGGTGGCGGATTGGTAAAGCACTGGCCTCACAAGCCAGAGAACCGGGGTTCGATTCCCCGGTCGGGCGGAGATAAGTTGGGTTTGTCTCCTTTCACGTGTAGCCCCTGTTCACCTAGCAGCGAGTAGGTACGGGACGTTAGTCAAGGAGTTGTGACCTTGCTGTCCCCCGTTGTGGTGTGTGAGTGGTCTCAGACCTACCCAGAGATCGGCTAATAAGGACCTCTGAGCTCACTGCCGTAGGGTGGTGTCTGGCTGTCTCGACAGAGACTGCAGCAGATCCGAGGTGAATGAATACACACACGGCTCGACGGCGCAGTGGTAGCTTCGCAGCTACCAACCCAATGGTCCGAGCTCGAATCCCGCCCAGGGCTGAAATAATTTCAGTATCGCTGCGCTGCGAGTCGTTATTCCAACTCTCGCGGGCGGGGAGGTGTGTGTGTGTGTGTGTCTGTGTGTCTCCGTGTGTGTGTGTCTGTGTGTAAGGTCGCAGCATTACCCATAGATCGGTCATATATGAGCTCTGAGCTTTCTTCCGGGAGGGTAATAGCTGTCGTTCACGAGTCCAACACGTGATCCAAAACCATGGTGAATCACACACACACAGAGACGCCATGGAATAGAGGTTCGTTCATTCCTCGTGAATCCAATAAAACCGACTGGTATCAGCCAGAAGAAAATGTTCAATGTTTCCGTTGGGAATTTCAATCCTCAAAGGTTTACTCGATATGGTTGGACTGGGATGTTTCAATCTCTCTCTCTCTCTCTCTCTCTCTCTCTCTCTCTCTCTCTCTCTCTCTCTCTCTCTCTCTCTCTCTCTCTCTCTCTCTCCTCCTCTTCCTCCCTCCCTCCCTCAATCCCTCCCTCCCTCCCTCCCTTTCTCTCTCTCTCTCTCTCTCTCTCTCTCTCTCTCTCTCTCTCTCTCTCTCTCTCTCTCTCTCTCTCTCTGTCTCCTGTTGCATCAACATGCCTACCAATCTCTGAGGAATATAACACTGTCAAGCGAGATGAAATAGGGGAAAGTATTGATGGTCATGAAGAAAACTGGGAGAGAAGGTTAAAGAAAACGGGTGACGGATGGGAAAGGGGTATGGGTGGGGAGAGGGGTGGGGGTTTTTCAATCGGGACCAGGTGGGAGGGAGGCAACGACCGTGAACTGCTGTGTTGTACGTGTCTGTGGAAGAATTTATCGACTGTAGTGCCAGTGCTTTCGAAACCGTAAATTGTATATATACTGTATATATATATATATATATATACACATATACACAATATGAGTGGGAAGGGTGATGAGAAAAAAAAAAAAAACGTAGGAGTTTTATTACTAACGTTTCGTCCTTAAAGGACTTCCTCAGAGTATACACTAAGAAAATATTTACAGCTTATATACTTCACTTTCTTATCCCGTTCCTCCCGTATCTTTGTCCATCCTCTGTTCTGCTTCACCTCGAACAAAGTCGCTGGTCAACTTTGATAATTTGATAAATCCTTCTCAATGATTATTGCACGGTTTTGAAGCGATGTACGTTGCTTCGATTATTTTTCTTTCCTGCTTTCTTAGCCCTTTGTGGAGTACCTCTGTATTTTTCCAGTCAGGAAGGTGGCCAAAATTGTCTATATGAACCACTAGAGAATTTGATGCCCGGTGGTCTTTTACGTCATATATTGTGTGTATGTGTGTGTGCGTGTGCGTGTATGTATGTATATATGTATGTATGTATGTTACAAAGGATTACAGAGGAGGAGCATGCCGACAGGAGACCTTTTGGTCCATAACTGGGTCAGATGCGGAAAAGATTATAATGATAAATAAAAGTAAAAGAAAAATTATAATAATATAAATAATAATAAAACAAATAAAAGCATAGGTATAGTTAAATAATAAACAAACAGGTAAATAGTAATTAATAATAAATTGACATAAGTATTAATAAATGGAAATCAAGCAGATAATAGCAAACAAATATGCATTTGTGCGTGCGTGTGTGTATATGTATGTATGTATGTATGTATGAATGTATGTGTGTGTGTGTCCATGTATTATGTGTGTATGTATGTACCCGTATGTGTGTAATGTGGGTATATATTTTATATGTATGCAGTATGCACATACATACTTTCAGAAATGTGTTGACGAAAAATAATGTTTCTATCTTTGGGTTTAATACTGCACCGAAGAGATATTTGAGGACACCAGAAAGTATGGGGAGGAGAACTTATGTGATCAGCAATCTTTCTTGACAGGAAAAGAGTCTTAAATCACAAGATAATCCTGCGTGCTACTGGTCCATAGGGGTGTCACAAACTCTAATATGATGTGTGACTAAAACTTGTGCAGTAAATACCCCCATACAGGGTACATACATGCATACATATGGGTGATGACGAAATACTCTGGGAAAACAAGAGGTGGTAAATCATGAGGGGCCGAAGGAGGAAATAAGTGAGCGAGGGGAAGCGGAAGACCTCACGTGTTTGGAGGAAGAGGAGGAGGAGGAGGAGAGGTGGGGTGGGGTGGGGAGGGGAGGGGAGGGAATTCCCAGAGGGGAAGGGGGGCCGTGGAGGGGAAGAGGGGAGTAAAGATTACAGCGTTGTGGGAAGTCATAAGTGTAGGGGAGGGCTGGGAGCTGTATATGTATGTGTACATACACACATACACATATATACATACACACATACACATATTCATACATATATGCAAACATACATACATACATGCATACATACAAACATCGTGCATACATCCATCGTGCATACATGTGTGTGTGTGTGTGTGTGTGTGTGAGGTCATTCATTTTTATCTTTTTTCAGTCGCGTTCTCGCCTTTTTTTCTATCCTGTTTCAGTCGTGCTCCTTTTTGCCTTCCTCCCTCTACCTCTACCTTATTCTCTTCACATGCCCGTGCCATGTGATCAGGGTCCTGTACACCTTCTACCAACATCTTTAGGCTCGGTTTTATTTTTATTTTTATATTTTTCTCATTCATTCTCCTTCTATAAAACGTGACCGATAGTAATAATACAACGAAAGAACTCCATTAGTGTAACTCCTTTTCGGCCAATCAAAATTAAGTTAAAAAAAAAAAAATGGAGTGGAGAGGGGAGCGTACACAGGCCATAAGGTTCTCTTGTTGATGTTGCTGTCTTCCCCGAGTCCACAACTCTCTTCCTTACACTAGTGGGCTCCACTTTGCCCCTTTGCCATGTCCGCCATTGCCTCAGTTGTCAGTTTCTGAGCCATCCTCGCTCTTTTTCCTCTCATCGGTCTCCCCTTTCCTACCTCCTCTCCGATTCGCTTAACCCGCCCTCTCTCTCTCTCTCTCTCTCTCTCTCTCTCTCTCTCTCTCTCTCTCTCTCTCTCTCTCTCTCTCTCTCTCTCTCTCTCTCTCTCTCTCTCTCTCTCTCTCTCTCTCTCTCTCTCTCTCTCTCTCTCTCTCTCTCTCTCTCTCTCTCTCTCTCTCTCTCTCTCTCTATCTATCTCTCTCTATCTCTATCTCTTTCCCTCTATCTCCTTCCTTCTCTCTCTTTCCCTCTCTCTATCTCTTTCCCTCTCTCTCTCTCGCTCTCTCTCTCTCTCTCTCTCTCTCTCTCTCTCTCTCTCTCTCTCTCTCTCTCTCTCTCTCCTTCCCTCTCTCTCCCTCCTTCCTTCTCTCTCTCTCTCCTTCCCTCTCTCTCTCCTTCCTTCTCTCTCTCTCTCTCTCCTTCCCTTTCTCACCCTCCCTCTCTCCTTCCCCCATCTCCTCTTTCTTCTCTTCTCCCCCTCTCTTCTCCCTCTTCCCTCCTCTCTCCTCTCTTCTCCCTCCCTCTCTCTCTCTCTCTCTCTCTCTCTCTCTCTCTCTCTCTCTCTCTCTCTCTCTCTCTCTCTCTCTCTCTCTCTCTCTCTCTCTCCCTCACTCCCTCCCTCCCTCCCTCCCTCCCTCCCTTTAAGCCATCTTACATGACACGCAGGGGAACGCGGTGGTGGTGTTCTTGTCCCCCCATAGGGAGGAATATTATGTAAATAAAAATATATAAGAGTAGCTGACACAGTAATCTTGACGAAATCCGCATATTAATATAATATGAAAAAATCTTAAATTCTGTAATTCAGTGCGAAAAATCCTTACAAATTTAAAATGAAAGTGATATAGATTTAATATATCTAGACTTTGCAAAAGCTTTTGATACCGTCCCACACGAAAGACTACTTACTAAATTAGCTTTGCATGGAATAAGTGGTAGCCTATTAGGTTGGACTAGTAATTGGTTGAATGGTCGAAAACAGAGAGTTGTTTTAAATGGAAAAACTTCTGGATGGAAAAGTGTTGCAAGTGGAGTTCCTCAGGGTTCCGTTCTTGGGCCACTTCTTTTCATAGTATATATAAATGATATAGACCATGGACTAAAATCTACTGTTTCCAAATTTGCTGATGATACAAAACTGTGCGGAGTGGCAAATGATCACTCAAACCAATTAGATATTCAAGTAGATTTAGATAAATTACAGCAATGGTCTGAAAAGTGGCTAATGAAATTTAACACAAGTAAATGCAAGGTAATGCACATAGGTAAAAATAACAGTAAGTACGATTACAAGTTATTTGGTAATTCGTTAACAAAAGTGGATAGTGAAAAAGATCTCGGCGTAATTATCAGTAACGACCTCAAATCATCCAAGCAGTGTATTTCAGCCTCTGAGAAAGCAAACAAGATTCTGGGACTGATTGCGCGATCTTTTGATTTCAAAAGTCCATCACTCATTAACAAGCTATATAAATCGTTAGTTCGTCCACATTTGGAATATGCTGTTTCCGTATGGTCACCGAATCTCATTAAAGACATTGACAGACTGGAAAAAGTACAACGGCGAGCCACAAAACTGATTCCAAATATCAAAAATAAATCATACGAAAATCGACTAAAACACATGAATCTGTTTTCCCTAAAAAAGCGTAGACTCAGAGGTGACTTGATACAGGTCTTTAAGATTTTAAAGGGAATTGACAACATCAAAATTGACCAAATTTTCACATTGAATGAGAATCAGACAAGAAACAATGGTCTCAAACTGTCCGGAAATAGATTCAATTTGGAAGTAGGTAGAAACAACTTTGCCAACCGTGTAGTAAATGAATGGAATAAACTTCCTGCACAGGTAGTGCAATGTAGTTCAGTTCGAAGCTTTAAGAATCATTTAGATAAATACCTAAGTAAGATGCTGTAATGATTATAATTTATCTTATATTATTTGTTTTTGTTTTGTTATTATTTGTCTGTCTGATTTTCATTTATTTTGTTTTTGTTTTGTTATCATTTGTCTGTCTGATTTTCATTTATTATTAGTTATATGTCAATTTATCATTATTTACTATTTACCTGTTTGTTTATTATTCAACTATACCTATGCATTTATTTATGTATTTTATTTGTTATTTACATTATTATAGTTTTATTTATTGTTTTATTATTAATATGATTTTTTTTTCGCATCCGACCTAGATATGGATCAAAAGGTCTCCTGTCGGCATGCTCCGCCTTTGATTCTCGCAAGAAACAAGCAAATTAATATATAGAATATAGTAGATCAATAAAGATAAAATTAAATAAAGGAAAATAAAATAGGATAAAATGAAGTAAAATACAATCAAATCAGAGTAAGAATTCTGAACGTGTTGCAAGGGCGAAGACCCCTCACAGTCGGACTCGAACCCGCAAACATCTGGCTACGAGTCGACCGCTTTGACCACTGGACCACACCCGTCCCCAACGGAGGGGTGGGGGGGGGTGAGGAAAGGGTATGGGGGTGGGGGGGGAGCTAAGGAATGGGTGTGAGGGTGACGACGGAGAAGATTTATGATAAAGAGAATGAGAGCGGGATTGGACGTAGAAGGGAAAATAAGAATAGAATAAAGAAATGGAAGAAAGGAAGAGGAAGGAAGACTGGGGGGGAGGGAGGGGACGAAAGAATTAAAAAGAAGCTAGCATCTCTTTTAGAGGAGAAAACTTCCCTAAGATTAATAAAATCGTTTGGCGCCGGCTAGGTCTGAATATGTTAAATTGCCCAGGATGACACAAAAAGGAGTATTTTTTCTTTTTCTTTTCGTTTTCTTTTTCTCTTGCCCTGAGGAAGCCACCTAACCTTTGCCACGTTTGATAATCGAAATACAAGTTGATTGATTTATTTGATTTATTGATGTATTTATTTTGTCAATTCATCCATATATTCATGTTCGTTTATATATTCACTTATTTTCTTTATCATTTATCTATGCATCTATATCTATCTATATTTATTTGCTTGAATAGTGCATCCAGGATACACTGTCTTTAGGTGGGGTTTCTACTTATAATCTCCTAAGCGTTACAGACATTACAAATGACAATGGCGTGGGATTATGGGAAGGCTATATTGGAAGAGGAAAAAAGCATGTAAGGCAATTATCCATGTTCCTCTATAGATGTATAAAAAAGAAAAAGATCTAATCGTTTGGTTTCTTAATCGAGAAGTTTCAAATAACGTTGCTGGGGTTTATGATTAGGTGATGTAAATGGTAGATTATCAAAAATTATTTACATTTAAGGTCCAGAGCTCGGATGACGAAATTGAGTTTGTTGTATGATGATACGATTGAATTAATGGATCAAGAGGAAATGAAGTGAATGTTAGAAGAGAAGGGGAGGAAGGAGGAGTAAGAGGGAAAAGAGAGGAGAAGGAGAAGGAAAGAGGAGAAGGAGGAGGAGAAAGGGAGAAGAGGAGGAGGAGAAGAAGGGGAGAAAAAAGGGAGAAGAGGAGGAGGAGAAGGGGAGAAGAAAGGGAGAAGAGGAGGAGAAGGTGAGAAAAGGAAGAAGGGGAGAAGAAGAAGAGGAGAAGAGAAGGGTAGAAGAGGAGGAGGAGGAGGAGAAGGGGAGAAGAGGAGGAGGAGAAGAAGGGGAGAAGAGGAGAAGGAGAAGAAAGGGAGAAGAGGAGGAGGAGAAGAAGGGGAGAAGAGGAGAAGGAGAAGAAAGGGAGAAGAGGAGGAGGAGGTGAGAAAAGGAAGAAGGGGAGAAGAAGAGGAGGAGAAGAGAAGGGGAGAAGAGGAGGAGGAGGAGGAAGAGGTGGAAATAATGAAAGTGCAACAAATGAGTTGTGTGTCGGAATCGGCGTACGAAAAGACAGAGGCCAGTTATTGATTAATTTTCTCTGTAAATATGAAAATATAGAAATAACAGATACTTTTTCCTTTGAAAAGGTATAGAATTATAGAAAAACAAAAGAATTTTCATTAACACATTATAACAAGGGCGTTAGTAGTGTTGCTGTTATAAAGTAAAATGCTATGTTTAATAGCTAAATTAATTTTCAGATGAAGAAAATACTAATTTCTCCTAAAGAGAATAAGACTGAAGAAGATAGAAATATAGCAAGGACGGGTAGCAAATGGAAATTAGAAATCAATTTCGAGCTCTAAGTAATGATGACATAGAAACTATGGGCGATAGAGAAAGGAAAGAAGAGCAACAGGTAGAGCATTAAAAAACGATAAAAAAACAAGTATCCTCAGGTAACTATGTGATATATGGTAAGACTATAGGTTAAAAGCAGGTAGGGGTTGAAACAGAGGAGAACTTGACAAGCTCGTTAACAAAAGACCGAGATTAGAAAGGAAGAGAAGAAACCTGAATCGTATAGAAGAAACTATTCGGAAATGTAAAAACATTACAAAGTCCCAACACAGACTAATTTGGGGAGAAAATAAATGGTCTCTGAATGCGTGTGATTAAGATTTTATTAAACGTAAAGAGAGAATGATAGAATCAGAGGAAATGAATTAACCATGGTCTTTAATATTTCGTATGTGTGTGTGGTATGTCTGTATGCGTGCATGTATACTGTATGTGTGTAAAGTTGTATACATAAGCGTCCAACTAGGCCTATTTGTGTGTGTGTGTGTGTGTGCGTGCACGTGCGTGTGTTAGCATGCGTGCGTGCGTGCGCCCTCGCCGCTGCCGACGAGACCGGGTAGTGAGTTAGTGACAAACGATGTTTACGCGGGTCCATCAGGAGCGCCGCGCTCGCGCTTCCGCGTCCCCTCGGCCTGCGCCTGTCTCACGCCCCCGCGCCCCTGCGGCCCTTCCATATGCCCCTCGGCTCGTCCTTGCCCCGGCCGCATCCCTCACTTCGTCTGTCCACACGTCCTTCAGTGCTGCTTCTTCAGGCACCGACGCGACGCGGCATCTGCGCCTCGTCCGATAGAAGTCGAGGCGTGACTCCGCTTCCCACCTCCCTTCCCCCCTCTCTTCCCCCTCCCTTTCCCCCTCCCTTCCCATGGGCCCCCAAGTACCCCCCTCTCTCTTTATATACACACGTTATGCATATAGTATATACATATATACTAGGTATATGTATTAGCTTGTATGTATTTCAAAAGTACAGTATATCATGTAAATGTAGAGGAAGATGGTCGTAGCTTGAATGTTTTTTCTTCTAAAATGTATATGATCATTTATGTTAGATTTCTTTCCTCAGGTAAGCAAGATAGGTGGTTACCAAAAGATGTTTGTGTCATGGGATTTGGATGTTTCTCTCTTCATTGACCATCAAGTAAGAATATTTACTTTTCGAGTCATTTATACACAAGCTGGGGAATCTTGAAATCCTGTAAGGAGGGAAAAACCTGGTGAGAAGGAAGAAATAACATATAACAGTATGTAACGTAAAAATGTAAGTGTTCACAAGTACCTTGCATAGGAAAAAGTACTTAGTTACTGACTGGTTAGGTAAGGGATGATCATGTGTATGGATAAATTATTAAGTATAATTTTTATGGAAATACTATGAACATCTTTACTCCTTCTCTTTCCTTTCAACCTAATTATTAGACAAATGAAAACAGACAGAAAATTAAAGTTTGCAAAGTGGCCTGGGATAACACACATCCACCCCGTACACTTTATTATCTCCGTGTGTTTTGGTTCTGCGCTGAGGGGCAAGTGTCCGGGTGTTCTCCGTGGGAAAACGTCCTGTGGGGATTATGTACTCCATGTCCGCCATTGTCGCGGTTTTGTGGTGGGGAGTGGAAGAATTTTCAAGACGTGTCGGATGTTCATTGAGGGATTTTATTTTTATTTTCCTTCTCCTCTCAAGAAGGCACTGATCACAGGGTGTTTGTTGTCCTCTAGTTATTTGTCTTCTTACGCTGTTGATGAAAATGACATCTGGGTGGATTGGATTGAGGGCGTACTGTAGGCCCTATAGATTAGGAAGTTCTCAACAAATTTCCAGGCCAAAACAGTCTGAATATTACAATCTTCCTTCAAACTACAACCCTACAAAATCTACAGACTCCGAAATCTACAGGAAGTACCTTTCCAAATATCACAAATAAGGTGAATATTAAAGAAAAATGTTTAGCCTTTTGAATCTGACATTGATGGAGAGGATGAACAATATTCAGGCATATTGTGAAAAGGTCGAGAACTACTGGTCTGGGGAGGATATTGGTTCTCCTACCAATATAAGAGGAAAGATGAATTTCTCTTCATTACCTGTTAGAATACGAGTACTCGATGTTTTCGTTAACATTGAGATATGTCTTATCTTTCATTCCCAGCTTGACGCGTCCCCCGACTGATATATCACTAGCTACATTTACACCACGGTATTCTGTACTCATGTAGACTCTGAAGAATCAAGGATGTTATACGCGCGCACACACACACACACACACAGACACGCACACACACACACACACACACACACACACACACACACACACACGCACACACACACAGACACACACGCACACATACGCGCACACATACGCACATACGCGCACACACACGCACGCGTACACACACACGCGCGCGCGCGCGCGCGCACAGACATACGCACACACATACGCACACGCACACACACACGCACACACACACACACACACACATACGCACACACATACGCACACACGCACACACACATACGCACACACACATACGCGCACACAGATACACTGACACACAGATACACACTGACACACACACACACACACACACACACACACACACACACACACACACACACACACAAGATGACCTAAACTCAAAGGGTTTTGGCTTCAATAAAGGCGAGAATGAACGTTCTGTCCTTCAGGAGCAACTCGGATATTGACTCCATCATTGTTGTGAAAGACTATAGGTTTGTAATTGTGCAAACGCCGGGCAATTCTGTTATGCTTACGAGAGGTGGATCCTTACCTCGGAAAGGGGTCTCAATCTGACAAAACCATGTTCAAATCGATGTCCACCTTCTCAGCGAAAATTAATAATCTAATATAGTGAATGTAAAGAGAGAGAGAGAGAGAGAGAGAGAATATACGAATGCTGAGCGCTGCTAAACACGGAAACACAGGACATGAATAGTATAAGCCATATCTCATCCTCCTCATCCTCATCTTCATCCTCTTCTTCCTCCTCATCTTCCTCCTCTTCTTCGTAATCCTTTTCGATCCTTACTTCACTAAAATCGCACTTGCAGAGAACGTCATCAAATCGAAGAGGATCATTATCTTGCCTTTTCTCCTCTTCCTCTTTCTCCTCTTTCTCCTTCTCTTCTTCATCGTCGTACTGTTCGTCTGTCATATGTCCTTTTTCTTCATCCTTCGTCTCTTCCTACTCTTTCACCTCTCCTATCTTTCTACACCATTTCTCTTCCTTCTCTTTCTCCACCTTCTCTTCCCATCACCACCCCTCCTTCCACCACTCTTATTCCTCCTCCTCCTCCTCCTTCTCCTCCTCCTGCTCCTCTACCTCCACCTCCTCCTCCACCTCCTCCTCCTCCACCCCTCCTGCCTTCCACCCTCCTCCTCCCGTCAATCCCTCCTCCTCCCCTCTATCCCTCCTTCCCTCTTCCTCCTCCTCCTCCTCCTCCTTTTGTATCCCCTCCTACCATTCGCTCCTCCCCCTCCACTCCCCTCGCCTCACCTCCTCCGAGGGGACAGCGGCGACCGTCTGGCTGAGGTCGGACTGGGTCACAGGAATGCAAGAGTCGGGAAACAATAATTTACGGAACGAAAGAAAAAGGGGACGCGAGGGGGTGAGGGGGAGGAGGGGAGGAGAGGGGAGGATGGGCAGGAAGAAGGGGATATGGGGAGGAGGAGGGAGGAACCATTGAGGAAGGGAGGGGAGGGGAGGGGAGGAGAGGCTAGGGAGGGAAGGAGGGTGAGAATTGGGAGGAGGGGAAGAAGGAAGAGGAGAAGGGGAGAAGAGGAAGAGGAGTAAGGAGAGAAGGGGAGAAAAGGAAGAGGAGTAAAGGGAGAAAAGGAGGAGTGTGAGGAAAAAAGAGGAGGAGGAGGAGAAGGAGAAGAGGAGGAGGAGAAGGGGAGAAGAAAGGGAGAAGGGGAGAAGAAGAGGAAGAGAAAGAGAAGGACAGAAGAGAAGAGAAGAAGGGGAGAAGAAGAAGAAGAGGAGGAAGAGAAAGCTAGAAGAGGAGCAGGAGAAGGGGAGAAGAAGAGGAGGAGAAGGGGAGAAGAGGAGGAGAAAGGGAGAAGAGAAGGGGAGAAGAGGAGGAGAAGGGGAGAAGAGGACAAGAGGAGAAGGGGAGAAGAGGACAAGAGGAGGAAAAGAGGAGGAGGAGAACGGGAGAAGAGGTGAATGAGAAGAGGACTAAAGGAGGAGAAGGGAAGAAGAGTTGGATGAGAAGAGGACAAGAGAAGTGATAAAAGAAAGAGAAAGGATGAAGAAGAAGAGGAGGAAGATGAAAAGGAGGAACAAAACAAATAGGTAGTTATTCACAATCTGCTCCTGTCTTGATTAACGTCTTCACTCCTCGGGGTATCCGAACACAGAGGGCAAAAATGTCCTCTTCGGACGCACCTAAGCGTCTCCTAGCGTAGACTCACCACTGGTGAACTGTATTTGTCGCCAAATAATTCTTAAGGGTCATTTACACAGTCAAGCCGTTTGTCACACCCGGTTTGTCAAACGTGTTTGATGTGATATTTGACCGTGTGAATGGGGTATTTGGTTGTCAAACCCGGTTTGTCAAACAAGTGTTTGAGGTGATGTTTGACGGTGTGAATGGTGTATTTGGTTGTCAAACCGGATTTGTCAAACATGTTTGAGGTGATGTTTGACGGTGTGAATGGTGTATTTGGTTGTCAAACCGGGTTTGTCAAACATGTTTGAGGTGATGTTTGATCGTGTGAATAGGGTATTTGGTTGTCAAACCCGGTTTGTCAAACATGTTTGAGGTGATGTTTGACCGTGTGAATGGGGTATTTGGTTGTCAAACCCGGTTTATCAAACAAGTGTTTGAGGTAATGTTTGACTGTGTGAATGGGGTATTTGGTTGTCAAACATGTTTGACAACCAAATACCCCATTCACGTGGTCAAATATCACTTCAAACACTTGTTTGACAAACCGTTTGACCTTGTAAAGGACACTATAGTCACCTAAAAACTCTATGCACTCCCTATGGAGTCCAGGGGGTCCCCCAGCTGATTAAAATCGCCTGGCGACAGAGACAATAAGCATTGAATAATTTATGTACATTATCGAATATTTATTGGTTTGTTGCAAAATGGATGAGCTGCCTCGTTCCCAAAGGCGTCAGACGATTTTGTTCATCAAAGCTATTTTGTTAGTTTCCATGGCAACCCCTCGTCAGGGAGAGTTGATTGTTTGGTGTCACAGTGGATTTAGTCTACCTCAACTGTATCTCGTGGGGTAGGGAGACTTCCCAAAATGGCTGATGTATATATATATATATATATATATATATATATATATATATATATATATATATATATATATATATATATATATGTGTGTGTGTGTGTGTGTGTGTATTTATCTTTTTTTTCTCTCTCTCAGGATTCGAACTCGTGCACCTCAGAGCAATGAGACCCAGATCAGTTACATGTACAAGGTGTGTGTTGTGTTGATAATAATGGCTTGTCGGGCGATTTTATTCAGTAGGCGGACCATCACCAGAGTGAAGGGGTTAGGGTGACATAACGTGTGTCTGTTGGGGAGTGGGTAGAGACGAGGAGGAGGAGGGGCAGGAGGAGGAGGAGGAAATCGTGGGGGGAGGGGGTAGAAATAGGTCACAACGTAGAGGGGCGGTCTGGTGCGTACGGGGAGGGGAAAGGGGGAGTGGAGGGGAGGGGAGGGAAGGCGAGGGGAGGGGAGTCGAGGGAAGTTGTGGGGAGAAGAGGGGAGGAGAGGAAAGGCGAGGGGAACTGAGGGGAGGGGAGGTGAGGAGAGGGGAGGGGAGGGAGGGAAAGGCGAGGGGAAGTGAGGGGAGGGAAGGTGAGGTGAGAAGAGGGGAGGGGAGGCCAGGGGAGGTGAGGTGAGGGGAAGGGAGGTGAGGGGAAGAGAGGCGAGGGGAGGGGAGGCGAGGGGAGGAAAGGCGAGGGGAGGGGGAAGACGCGAGGGGAAATGAGGTGAGGGGTGAAGCGCAGGAGATTGCAGGAAAGGGAAAATAGAAGAGATTGTAGGGAAGGAAAAAGAGAAGAGAGGGAAAGGGAAGAGAGAGGAGAGAGGAGGAGAAGGGAAGAGGGGGAGGGGAGGGAGAGGAGGGGATGAGGAGGAGGAGGAGGAAGAGAAGGAGAGAGGAAAAGAAGGGAGAGAAAATAAAAGGAAAACCTCAGAGGAACAGGAACAAAGGGGAAAGAGGGGGAACGGGGAAGTGGGAGGAAGGAAGGAAGGAAAGACGTAGGGAGGGGGGGGAAGAGAATGGAGTGAGTGAGGGGAAAATGGGGAAGAAAGGGAAATGGGAATAAAGTATATAAATAGTGTAAAGAAAGATACGAAGAAAAGAATAGAGAGAAGGGAGGAGAGGAGAGATGGGAAAACGAAAGAAGAGGAGGAGAGGACGGGAAAGGGAAATGAGGGAATGGAAAGGGGTGACGGGAAGGAGAGGTAGAGGGAGGGGAAGGAAGAGGGGAAAGAGGAAGAAAGGGGAAAGGTAGTGTAGATGATGTATAAAGTGCTTAGAAAGGGTGGAGAGAGGGAGGGGGGAGTAAAGGAGGGAGAGTATAAAAGGGGAGACGAGGAGAGGAGAGGTTATGGTAAACGGTAAGCGGCAAGGCGGAAGGTGGCGGGAAGGGAAGGGAAGGTGGATGGGGGGAAACGTGATAGGAGGGGAAATTAGGGAAATGGGCGGAACGAGGGGAAAGAGAGGGGAGAGATAAGGGGCAAGGACAAGTGAGAAAAAACAGATAAGGGACGAAGAGTCGAGATAAGAGAGAAGGAGACGGACATTGACGCTAATCGGACAAAAGAGGACGAGGTGGGAGGAGGAAGAGGAGGAGATGGAGAAGGAAGGATGAAATTGGGATGAACATAAGGAGGGAGAGGGTGTGGAGGGGAAAAAGGGAGGAAGACTGACAGGGAGGATGAGGAGGAGGAGGAAGGGTAGAATTAGAAACAGGAGGAGAAACAGGAAGAAAGCAGAGAAGACTAAAAGAGGGAAGAGGGAGAGCGGAAGGAGAAGAAAGAATAGGTAGACAAGGAGGAAACTAAAGATTAAGAGAAGGAAGGAGAAAAGGAAAATGGAAATGAGGAAAAGGTTGAGGAGGAGGAGGAAGGGAGAATGAGGAGGAGGAGGACAGTAACGAGGAGGACAACAACGAGGAGGAGGAAGAGGAAGAAGAGGAGGAGGAAGGAAGAATGAGGAGGAGGAGAAAGAGGAGGAGAAGGACAACAACGAGGAGGAGGAGGAGGAGAAGGACAACAACGAGGAGGAGGAGGAGGGAAGAATGAGGAAGAGGAGGAGGACAGGGGACAGATAGGGTATGACACGTAGCGTGTAGGGGTGTGATAAAGGGACAGGGGCTGGGCAGGTGGTGGGTAGCGGAAGGAAGGATGGGGGGGACGGGATTATTGTGGGCGAGGGATTGTTGAGGGTGGGGGGGGGGGCAGCAAGACTGTGACAGATACGAGACGGACGGGAGACATAGTGGACAGGTGTTGCAGTCTCAGAATAAAAACAATGAATTTCACATCCTCGTAGTTTGTCTTACTATGAAATGTAATCATATGTATATATATATATATATATATATATATATATATATATATATATATATATATATATATATATATTATATATAATATATATAAATAAAGTGCCTGTAAATATTTCTTTGTGACAGCATCATAGCACAAGTTCTCACTAGTTAGGTTCTTCTTAACTACTCAAGCACTGAGAAAGATTCCACAGAAGACGCTATGATACAAATCGTAATACAAAGAGGATCGAACTAGAGACCTTTAGTATGCCAGTCGGGCACACCACCTACTGTGCCAAGTGTGAAATCAAGGTGGGGCAGTGAGATGAAGGGCAAAGGGCAAGTTTTATATAAAGATAAGACGTAGCTAATATGGGACAAGAGTGGATGGGAAGAGAAGAAAAGAAAAAAAAACATCCAAACACACACATACAAGACCACGGGATAAAACAGGACATGACGCAACAATTTTATTCTGTCTAGTGTCAGGCGATTGTATTCACGTGAGAGGGGTAGCGTTAGCGCCTCCATCGATCGAGACCCAATGTTCTCCTGTGTTTTCCCATCGGTTGGATAGAATCCTCAGGAATTAATCAGAAAGAAATGTCAAAGTGTGCCGTCTTCCTCTGAATGGGTGAGCTGCAATGTAAGCGCCTAGTAGGTGGGGTAGACAAGGCAGAAACTAGTCTCGAGATCAGGAGTACAGTTTCTAGTAGCGACAACACTAAGAGAGGAAGGCAGGAAGGAAGAAAGAAAGAAAGAAAGAAAGAAAGAAAGAAAAGGACGGAGAGAGGGAGGCAGAGGGGGAGGGAGGAGGGAAGGAGGCAGGGAGGGGAGGAGGCAGAGAAGGAGGGAGGGAAGGAAAGAAGGGAAGGAGGCAGGGAAGGGAGGAGGCAGAGAAGGAGGGAAGGAAGGAAAGGAGGCAGGGAAGGAGGGAGGTAAGGAGGCAGGGAGGGGAAGAGGCAGAGAAGGAGGGAGGGAAGGAAGGAAGGAAGGGAGGCAGGGAAGGAGGCAGAGAGGGAGATAAGGAGGCAGAGAAGGAGGGAAGGAAGGAAGGAAAGGAGGCAGACAGGGAGGTAGGTAAGGAAGCAGGGAGGGAAGGAGGGGAGGAGGCAGAGAAAGATGGAGGGAAGGAAGGGAGAGAGGGAGGCAGGGAGGGAGGGAGGAAGGACGGAAGGAAGTTGGAGAGAATGGGAAGGATGGAGAGGGGAACAAGTTAGGACAAGGGAGGGCCAACCCTAGTCCCTAGTCGCTCATCCGCTTCCCCCCTCGGCCATAAAAACTGCCCTCTGCCCCAGCCGCCGCGTCTTGGGAGAAAGGCCGGGGGGCTGGGGGGGGGGAGGAAGTGGACGAGTAGAAAAGGAAAGAAGATAGGATGTAGAAGGTAGGAGGAAGAAAGACTGAAGGGGGATGGGGAGGAGGAGGAGGATCGGGAGAGAGGGAGGGAAGGAGGGAAGAATAAAAGAGAGGGATGGAGTGGAGGGAGATTGGAAGAGAGGAAGCTGGAGGTAGAATGTAGATTAGGAAAGAAAAAACGGAGTGATGAGGAGGGGGCACTGAAGAGGAGGAGAACGAGGAAGAGGAGGAGGAGGAGGAGGAGGAGTGAAAGGGAGAAGGAATGCGGTGGGGGGGAGGGGGTGGAGAGCAGAAAACGAAAAGAGGAAGGAGGAGGTACAGTGCACATTTATTAAAAACAAGTTTCTCGACTTCAACCGTCTTGACATTTGGTAACAACGAAGACAAAGAAAAGAGTCTTGTTTACCTAAGTTTCATCTATGGTGGAAGTTTTTTCTTTTCTCTCAATTGTATATGAATCAAAATAAACAACTTAATGTTAATGTAAGCAAGCTAAGTGTCAAAGGACTTGTCCAAGTGTATTTATAAGAGAGAAAGATGGACGGGGAAAGAGGGGAAAAGAGAAAGGGAAGAGGAGGTGGGGAGGGGAGAGGAGGGGAAGAGGGGAAACAGAAGGTATACAGAGAGGGTAATGAGAGGAAGTATGAGGTAGGGCACTGAAGTAGGAGTCAAAAAAATGGTGAGGGGATAGGAGGGGTGTGGGGTGGGGGGAAGAGGAAGGAGGGAATGAAGTGGGGAGGGGGAGTGGGGGTGGGGAGATGAAGACCAAGGGATTAAGTAGAGAGAAAGGGTAGTAGGGAAAATTGGTGAAAGAGAGAGAGAGAGAGAGAGAGAGAGAGAGAGAGAGAGAGAGAGAGAGAGAAGGGGAGGAGAGGTGTAGGAAATTAGAGGAAAGCAGTAAAAAGAAAGAAGTAAAAATATTCGAGGTTATGTATAGGAAAGAGGAAGTAAGAAAAGGAATGAAGGAATGTTGATTTTTTTTTATAATATTGCTAGCACGTGGGCCACCCTCATCATAGTCACCGAGTTTATTTTCCCTCATTTCTTACATTTTCCTTATTATGTCGTGTGTACACTAACGGTGATATTCTTTAAAAATTCTTTCCGTATATAAATCCTTTGAAGGGAAAGATTTATATAAGGAAATATTTTTTTAATAATACCACCGTAAGAATCTTACGGTGGTATTCTTAAAAAAAATCTTTCCTTATATAAGTATTGTATAAATCCTTGGAAGGGAAAGAATTTTCTTAAAGAGTACCCCCGTAAGTCTCCTAAAGCTATTTCGATTAGAACATAAGAACATAAGAATGAAGGAGACTGCAAGAGACCATAAGGCCTACACTAGGCAGTTCCATGTCCATTACCACCTATCATCCCCATCCATAAAGTTATCTAACCTTCTCTTAAAACAACCAATAGTTTCATCGCTCACTGCATGGTTACTAAGTCTATTCCATTCGTTAACCACTATACTGTATTGGTAAACCAGTTGTTGCCTAGTTCCTTCCTAGGTATAAATTTGTCCAATTTAAATCCATCACTGCAAGCCTTATCCTGCTGTCTTAATATGATGACCTTGTCTGCATTACCTTTGTTAAAGCCCTTGACACATTTGAATACCTCTTAGATCGCCCCGCAATCTATGCCTTTCCAGAGAATGTAAGTTAAGGTGCCTAAGCCTGATTTGAGATGAAAATCCCTCCAAGGTCACCCACATCGAAGAGGTCTTGTACGAAAGATGAGACAAGGTTCAGTTTACACACTAACAGTTGCAGGAAGTCATTGTTAATTGACACTTGCATTGGTGGTGAACAGGAGATTTCATCATAGATATATTGAGTATTGTCATAACAACAACGTTGACCGCTAGGCTTTCTTTAGAAATAACAGGTTCCAATCCTTTTATACCCTATGCGTGGCAAGATGGTAACCGACTGCACTTGTATATTTGGGGATCCGAGATCGATCCTCCACGACGACTGGATTTGATTATATATATATATATATATATATATATATATATATATACATACATACATACGTACATACTCTTGTTTCTTTTATTAATGTACCTTGAAGATGTCTAAAAAGTTGAAAGCACTCTATCCATAATCTATTATTTTTCTTTGTGGTTTTTCCCATACTTGGAATCATGAGTCTTACATATATATATATATATATATATATATATATATATATATATAATATATATATATATATATATATATATATATATATATAGGGTGGTAAAGTGAATGAACAAAGGAACGTTTGATGGGAGAGCTCTCCCAGTGACTTACATCTTCCGTTCCCAGGCTGCGGGTGTTTGGGCCATCACTCTTTTGATGAGAAAATTGTCCAGTTTTAGAATCCTTGAGTAGAATTTAAGTTGTTCACAAATGTATCCTTGATTAGACTGGATTCTATTTTATTCCTGTTCAAGTGTGACTTGTTTTTAACAATTTCTTTAGCACCCTCCCAATCAATACAATGATTGAAAACCTTTGGGCTTAGGTGAACAAATTACGCGTTGGACATTTGTCCACTTCTGACGCTATATTTGTGTTGTTTAAATCTCCCTTTTAATTCTCTTCCAGTCTGACCAATACAGCACTTGTCACATTCTTTACATAAAGTTGAATATACGCATTTTCCTTATTTTGATAGTGGTCAATGAATGGAATGGACTTAGTAAATATATAGTGAGCGATGAAACTATCGATTGTTCTAAGAAACTGTTAGACAAATTTATGGATGGGGATAACAGGTGGTAATAGACATGTGTAGACCAGTGTAGGCCTTATGGTCTCTTGCAATCTCCTTCACTCATATGTTCTTATGCTATTTTCAGGGACATTAATCCTCGACCATATAATATCTATACTCCCCTGGGGAAGAGAGGGGGGGAAGGGGGTAAAGAGACTCTGAGAATCCTTTGCTATAAAGTAGCCCTGTGCAACCTGCGGCCCAAGGACCGCATGCGGCACTCAAAGGCTTTCATTGCGGCCCTTTCTCCTAAAAATAGATAAGCTATAGTGCGGCCCTCAGAGAGAGAGAGAGAGAGAGAGAGAGAGAGAGAGAGTGAGAGAGTTACCAACTAGAGGCCACCGAAAGTTTGAATAAATTCATATTCTTGTGTACCAATTTCACCATATTTTTTTCCATTTCGTTCACTAAGGTACATATTTTTATTATATTACAACAGAAAATAACATATTACTTGAAAATTTTAATTATTTGATTGAGTGATCCTTGGCTGTCTGTTTATGAGTCTGACACGTATGATTCACGTATTGTAGTATGGTACGTGTGTTAATCATCCCAGTTAACCAATATTAAGTAATTATTTATGTTTGTATATTATAATATTAAGGTACGGTAGCCTTTCATTTGCTCATTTATAGCAAGGAAAATACATTTGTTCCGGATAATTCTTATTTTTGTGATCCCAATTTAAATAAAATCAGTAACAAACTAATTATCTATCTTTATCAGTATAATCTCACATGATATGTCTTCGATCGTAAGGTTATGTGCCCCTCCATACTAACAGAATACTAGTGGCCCTTTGGGAAAAAATGTTGCACACCCCTGCTATAAAGTATAGGGTCGTAAGTTCAGACACGCTACCGTCGCGTTGGAGTGCCAAACCACACGGCCAATGGTCATTGCCACGTGCCCCAATATGGGGCCGGTAGTGGCAACATACGTTTTATGCAGTCAAGATTTTATGGACGCTATAGACATCCCTACGGACCACGGTCACGCGACAATACTTTATGGTCGGAGATTAATCCCCATTCAGAAGAGAAGACCGACCTATTTTGGATTCTGTTATCTTTCCTTTCTGCTGCCTTCCTTGAATACGTCCATGGCTGTAGTGTTTCCAAGGAAAGAGGCGCTTATATCACCTTGTATGATATACTCCTTTGACCGAATAAAATCGCTTGGCGTCAGGAACTAAAACAATAGATTAGCGAGGAGGAGGAGGAGGAGGAGGAGGGGTGTGTGGATGAGTATGAGGAGGGGAAAGTGGATGAGGATGAGGAGGGAGAGGAGGACAAAGAGGGGATGATGAGGAGGAGGGGGACGAGGAGGAGATGAGGAG
Organism: Oratosquilla oratoria; assembly: GCF_046742065.1. NCBI lineage: Eukaryota > Metazoa > Arthropoda > Malacostraca > Stomatopoda > Squillidae > Oratosquilla > Oratosquilla oratoria. Next base: position 20,165,813 of record NC_134800.1, read on the forward strand.
ATGGAGGAGGAGGGGGAGGAAGAAGAGGAGGAGGGAGAGTGGGAGTGAGTTTAAACTGGTTTACGGTGGGAAAGCATATTGGATGCAGGAAATTGGGTGAATAGATAAATAGATAAATAAATGAATAAATTGATTCTGTAAACGAATAAAAGGATAGGTGAATAAATGAAAAAGATAAGTAAATAGCCGAATAAATAAAGAAATAAAAAACAGTAAATATAAAACGAATAGATAAGTATGAGTAAAATGATAATAAATTTTACGAAAATATACACTGGGGAGTGGAAGAGAAGGAAGAAGAGAGCGAAGAGGAGGACGAGGACGAAGACGGCAAGCACCGGAGCGTAGTGAGGAGGAGGAGGAGGAGGAGGAGGACGAGGGTCACAGCCCGGCAGGGTCACACTCGAAAAGAGGTTGTAACCGTGGCAGGCGTCGAGGGCGACACAGGAAGTATAGATCATAAGGAAGGACGAGGAAACCGAAGGAAGGCGAGAGAGAGAAGGAGAGAGGGAGATAGAGGAGGTGGGGGAGAGAGATGAGGGGATTGGGAGAGAGAGGGAGGAGAAGCGGGGAGAGGGGTAGGGAAAAGAGAGTAGGGGAGTGGAGGAGAGAGAAAGGGAATGGGGAGAGTGAAGGGGAGTGGGGAGAGAGAGAGAAAGAGAGAGAGAGATGAGGGGAGTGGGATAAAGAGAGAGGGAGAGAGAAAGAGGAGGGGAGTAGGATAAAGAGAGAGAGAGAGAGAGAGGAGGGGAGTCGGATAAAGAGAGAGAGAAAGAGGAAGAGTGGGGAGAGAGGAGATTGGGGAAAGAGAAAGAGAAAGGGAGTGGGGGAGAGAGAGGAGGGGAGTGGGGGAGAGAGAGTAGGGAAGTGGGGGAGAGAGAGGAGGGGAGTGAGAGAGAGAGGGAGGGAGTGGGAGAGGGATAGGAGGAAGAGGGGGAGAGAGAGAAAGAAGGAGAGACGGGGCAGTGCAGGAGAGAGAGGAGGGGAGGAGGAGGAGAGTGGGAGAGTGAAGGAGGGGGGGAGAGGGAGAGTGAAAGAGAGGCAAAGTGAGGAAGGGGGAAGGAGGAAGAGTGAGGGAAGGCGAAGGAGGAAGAGGGAGGGAGGGAAGGAGAGAGGTAGGGAGAGGGGAAGGAAGTGAGGGAGAGAGGGGGAAGACGAAGGGGAAGGGGAAAGAGAAGAGAGGGATGAGCAAGGGAAGGAGAAGGAGAGAGGGAGGGGAAGGAAAAGAGGACAGAGGGGTGGGGAAGGGAAAGAGAAGAAGAGAGGGAGGGGAAAGGGAAAGAGGAGAGGGGAAGGGTGGGGGAGGACTTCATGAAGGGGATTGCGTTTCTCCCCTGACGGCTAGTCTCTCTCTCTCTCTCTCTCTCTCTCTCTCTCTCTATATATATATATATATATATATTTATATATATATATGTTTGTATATATATATATATATATGAACATTTTTAGAAGCTCTGCCATGGGATTCGAACCCTGACCCGTGCGTCCATAATCACGAGGTCAAGACGCTAGCAACCGAGCTACGTGTGATGGTTCAAAAGGACTGTACAAGTCCCCAACCACGCTTCACGTAACATCAGAAGATCTAGTCTCATTTTCATCCAATCCCGTTATTAGGCGAGCCCTTCGACAAGTTGTGTATGTTTAAAGACAGATTGAACATTTTTAGAAGCTCTGCCATGGGGTTCAAACATCAGAAGATCTGGTCTCATTTTCATCCAATCCCCGTATTGGATGAAAATGAGACTAGATCTTCTGATGTTACGTGAAGCGTGGTCGGGGACTTGTACAGTCCTTTTGAACCATCACACGTAGCTCGGTTGCTAGCGTCTTGACCTCGTGATTATGGACGCACGGGTCAGGGTTCGAATCCCATGGCAGAGCTTCTAAAAATGTTCAATCTGTCTTTAAACATGCACACACGCACACACACACACACACACACACACACAGACACACAGACACACACACACACACACACACACACACATACACACACACACTATATATATATATATATCTATATATATATAAATATATAGATATATATATATATATAATACTGATGACCCACTTTCGGAGAAGAATAAGGGAAGACATAGAGATCTGTATATTTTGATCACTTACTGTGATCCTCTTCAGCAGAATCTGCTGAAAAGGATCACAGTAAGTGATCAAAATATACAGATCTCTATATCTTCGCTTATTCTTCTCCGAAAGTGGGTCATCAGTATTATTTTACAAATGTGCTACGACATAACTTGTTTGTGATATATATATATATATATATATATATATATGTATATATATATATATAGACATATACATAGATATATATTTATTTATTATATCCCACCCCCTGCGACTTCGACGGCGTCGCCGCTCGGGGGCGTTCCTGTGACGGGTGCAGAAGTCATCCTCGTATTTCAGTTTTATGTATTTTTTATTAATTAAATTATTAGTTATTTACTTATTCTATCTATCTATCTATATGTGTTTATTTTAGTCATTTATTCCTGTTTCTTTTTAATTTTTCTAATTTTGTTTATTCAAGTTAATCTATCATTTTGTGGATTTATTTTGGTTAGCTATTTTATCTTTATTTCTTCATGTACCCATTAATTTATATATTTATTCGTTTATGTATTTATTTATTTATATATTGATTTATATGTTTACTCATTTATACATTTACTCGTTTATCTTTTATTAATATATCTATCCATGTATATATCTTTTTATGTATTCATTTATGTACGTACTTATTAACTAGTTTATTTTTTGTATAAAAACAAGAGCGGAAATTAGATGTTGATACGTATATTAGCAAGCAAGCCAAGCTTTACGAACGCACGTGTGTGGGTGGGTGGGGGGGTAGAGAAGGTAAAAGGGCGGATGGAGGATCCGATCTAGCGACATTTAGACAAAGACCAGAGATCTCTCCAGTGCGCTATCACCAGGCCCCGAGGAATGACATCGTCGAGTAGCTGCCGTGGCATGTTCGATTTGTACATCTCCTCGTGAGTATAAAGGCCTTAGTTCAGTCCGTACGGTTACCTGTAACTGCCACTTCCCTAAAGCCCCGATCACGCTATCACGATTTTTGTCAAATGTTTTGAAATCGAAAAGCAACAAGACGACTTCGCTTGCAGTTTTCTAGACTTCCCTAAGTTTACAACTCAACAATGTGTCTAATATTGGTATTCTAGGTTTAACCTTTCTTAGTTTGTCATTCAGCTTCTTGATACACGTCTCAAAGGTGATTTGACATTGGGAGATTCGAAAAATAAGTTTTAAACGAAGTCGTTTCTTTTCAAATGAATTCAATTGAGTCCGTGGCGGCTTCGGCCGTAGATAGGCGCCTTATGTACATTTTATGATTAAAATATTTTTTCTTTCTTTTAATCATAAATGTACATAAGGCGCCTATCTGCGGCCGAAGCCACCATGGACTCAATTGAATGATTTTGTGCCTCTTCCTTTTTGGCTACCTCCCAAGTAAGGGGGAAAAAGCCTTGGTATATGTATGTATGTATGATTAAAAGATATTTTATTTGATTTACGATCGTCTTTCTCAGCTGAATAAAGCAGTTTGGTTTTAGCCAGAACAAGATTTGGGTTTCAAGAGGCTTTTTCTCTTACAAAGGATTACAAAGGAAGAGCATAGGAACAGGAGACCTTTTGGTCCATAATTGTTTTTACAGTTTCTTTAGCTTTAGTTTTGTTATTTAATCTAATTAATTAATTAATTTATCTAGTTTATATATTTATTTATCGAATTACTTGTGTATTTATATATCTATTCAGTAAATAAATTATTCATTTACCTATTTATTTTATTTTTGTTTATTTATTCGTTTATTTGTTCATTAATTTATGTATTTATTTATATAAGTGTATATTTACTTACTTTATATATCTCTCTATTGATTTACTTGTGTATTTATCTATTTAATCGTTCATCTATTTTATTTATTCATTTATTTGTTTATTTGCTTGTTCATTTATTTATTCGTTCACTTATTTATAAATTATATATCTATTTATTCATTTATTTGTTCATTTATTTGGGACGGTAGTGGTTAATGCACCCTCCCTTTGCTTCCTTCTGCTGAATGGAATTGTCTGTCGTTGCCCAGAACGTTACAGAGTGGAAGTTAATCCCGCTTTAGAAAAAGTTGCAACGAAAAAGAGAGAGAGAGAGAGAGGAGGACGAGGATAAAGAGAAGAAAGAAAGGGAAGAGGGAAGCAAGGAAGGGAGAAAGAGCCGGGGAGGTTGGCGAAAGGAAGAGAGGAGGGAAAAAGGGGGGGAAAGAGAGAAAGAGAGGAGAAGGGGCGTTGGGTGATGGATGGGAAAAAGAAGGAAAGCGGGAAGGATAGATGAAGACCGACGGGAAAGGAGAAGAAGAAAAGATGTAAGGAGGAAGAGGAGGAGGAGGAGAGGTGATGGTGGAAGTATTGGAGAGGAAGTTGGAGAAGAAGGAGAAGAGGGAGAAGACAAGGAAAA
>NC_134800.1:20172822-20175322 GCF_046742065.1 Oratosquilla oratoria
TAATGATGATAATTATCATAAGATAGGGGTGAATGGAGAAGGGTTGAGTATGGATGATGCTGTGATGCATGAGGGGGGGGTGAGGAAGTATGTATGAGAAATGATTTGACGCATCCCGAAGGGATTTCTCCCCGTCTTCTTCTTTTTCTGCATGATGAGACGGAGAGGGGAGGTCGCCGAATTAATGAAGCGGCCTTGCTGTGGATGTGCTGTGTCTTGCGACACTGCTTCTGACCCAGGGCAGTGGACAGGATGCAGGGATGACCCGTCATCCAGGAGGTGCCAAGATGAGAGGGAGGGAGGGTGGAGGGGAGTGGAATATGTAGGGGATGGAAAAGGTGGGAGTGGTTTCTATGCCTTTTTCTTTTTGGCTACCCCCCGTGTCAGGGGAAAAATGCCTTTGATATATGTATGTATTATTATCATTATCATTATCATACATGTACCAACGGCTCCCCACCCCCGATACAAGGGAGGTAGCCAAAGTCGAAGGCATAAATCCACTCCCACCCATATCATCCCCACATACTCCAGTCCCATTCACCACCCCTCCCTCCATCTTTTCTTGGCTCCTCCTGGATGACGGGTCATCCCTGTATCTCGCCCACTGCCCTGGGTCAGAAGCAATGTAGCAAGACACAGCACATCCACAGCAAGGCCACTCATGCAGAAAAAGAGAAGACTGGGAGAAATCCCTTCGGGCTGCGTCAAAATATCACTCACATGTACTCCCTCACCCCCCCATCCCCCACCCACTCCCTTCCATGCATGACAGCATCATCCAGACACAACCATTCTCCACTCACCCCTGTCTTCTGTCTTCTCCACATATGCATACATACGTACATGAATACACATACATACATGCATACATACATACATTCACACAAGCAAAACTAAAATACGCAAATAGAAAATGAAATAGGTCAATGAAATAGATAAGAATAAATAGATAAATAATAAATAAACAAATAAAAATAAAGAATGGAATAAATAAGTGAGTGGATGAATAAACAAATAAATAAAAATCGTCAGAGTCCCCCTTAAGCTCTTCCCAAGCGATGTCACACTTTACATATTTTTATTCTGGCTAAGAAGTTATTTGAAGTAGGAGAGGGAGAGAGAGACCTTAAAGCAAAAATAAAGTCTACAAACCCCAATACAGTTACACTATATACAAATCACAACTTAACTCATTATAACAGAAGTAACGTATACACAAATACATTAAACCTTCAACAACAAAAGATTTGCGTGGTTGTATGTTGTGGGTCACGTTTTAATGTCCGAGGTTTTACCTGATGCTTACTTGGGCTCTCTGGGCTATCGGTACGCGGTTGATACCCGACACCTGGGTGGTTGTGGATGAGTTACTGGTAATTGGTAATTGTTACTGTGGTGGAGGTATTGATGGATGGCTTTGTATGGGTCAGAAACTTCGCCTGATGAACGGCGCAAGAAATCTGTACCCCTTCAATTCGGTGACGCTTGGTACATAGTATATTCTAGCTGTCGTCAGGAGATTTTATTCATCTCAGAGGCGTAATGAGGGGTCCCCACTTTGTCCCGAATCTGTTTGTGGGCTATTGTAATTGTTAGAAGTAAAATGGTACAGATTATGTTCCATGCGTCACTGAATTTAAGATGTTAATTGGAGAGAATCCAGAGGATGAATATTTTTTTCTGATTTTTCCTTTTCTTGTATAACCTCCTCAACAACCGTTCCTGTGAAAGGTGTATTTATCTCGCGATGATCTATAATTGTTATCTTTGGAGTCTTTACTTCTTTTGATATCTTTCTTACTAAGTTGTTCAATACTCTGTCATTACTATGGAATAGGACTACTGTTGTTATGGAACGTATTTTACCAGCGCTTCTCTCCTTGTAGACAGTTTTGCAATTGGGATCGTTGTGGAATATCACTGAAGGTTTCTATTGCAAGGGTGAATGAGAATTACATTCAGTACAATTGGCTCCACTTCTACGTCAAGCCGTCGTGGTGTTGTTTGCATGATACAAGTAGAATTACTGAATTTAGTTGGACTATCGGATATGAAATAAACAAATTAAGCGATTCATAAATCTATAAATGTATTTATATTGTGGATTCGTTTACGAAAAATGAAAATATGGATTCTTAGTCTTCGTTACTCGAATTTTCCTAACCCGATCTTCAGCAGACTCCACTTGCCCTGGGTAGTCGATCACATAGGGCAAAGGTGACGGCTTCGGCCGCAGCAAAGCGTCACTTGGAGTCTACGTCTCCATATATTCGGCTTCCGAGGGTGGAGGGGAGGGGTGGGGAGTGGGAGGTGTTCATCGAAGAGATCCCATTTTCTTTTGCTGACGTCAAGTCGTCAAAATAGTCTACGGGAGCGACACGCCATATATTGGTTAATTGATATAGGGGGGTTCGCTAAGCTGAATAGAATGTGTGGTATGAACCATAGCGAAAATATAAATGTAAGTGACATTGCACAATTGAATAATCGAGATAAG
>NC_134800.1:20177822-20185322 GCF_046742065.1 Oratosquilla oratoria
ATGGTCTTGGACCACGTGCTGGACTTGTGATCGACGGCTATTATCTCCCCCCCCCCTGCCGGATGAGAATTAAGAGCTCATATATGACTGGTCTATGGTTAACGTTGTGACCTTGCACATACACACTTCCCCAACTCTTATCTTACGAGAGTTGGAGTGCCGGCTCGCAGCGCAGCGATGCTGAAACAATTTTAGCCCTGGACGGGAATTGAACTCGGACCGATGAATTAGTGGTTGTGAAGGGTACCACAGCGCCGTCGATCCGTGTGTGTGTGTGTGTGTGTGTGTGTGTGTGTGTGTGTATCTGTGTCTGTGTCTATTTATACATGCATATATGTATGTATGTTAGCAAGAATGAGGAAATACTAACAAAAAGCGTGACAAGCGGATGGATGAGGCAAACGGGACAATGGATGAAAGACGAATGTCTGCGAGGTAAAGAAGAGAGGGAAAAAATAATGAAAATTGAAAGATGTAAGGAATTGACGCGGCCCGCAGGAATATATTGTCTGCTCTGTAGATTTTTCGAATCGCCCAGGGGAGCTTGGTCGCCATGCAAAAATAAATGAATTAACAAATAAATAAATAAATAAATAAATAGATAAATAAATGTGGGGATAGACTAGCTCCAGCTGTGAGGCTCTGCTGTGCATGTGCTGTGTCTCGCTGCATTGCCTCTGACCCGAACAGTCTTGTGGGAGACAGGGACGACCCGTCATCCACGAATTGGGTTTTGGATAGGTGTGAAATGAGTGTTGAGTGTGTGTATGCTCTAAGTCGGGCTACCCCTTGTGTATGTATGTATATATATATATATATATATATATATATATATATATATATATATATTGGAAGTAGGCCATTAATAATGCATGCGTTGTTAAAATCAACAGCTGAGATAGCATTATTCTGTTTATAGAATATCTTTTCAATGTTACGCACCAATGTGCGGTCGTCTGGATGCAGATTTCTGAGTAGAGTACTGACTTCATGGACTTCAGTACTCTACTCAGAAATCTGCATCCAGACGACCGCACATTGGTGCGTAACATTGAAAAGATATTCTATAAACAGAATAATGCTATCTCAGCTGTTGACTTTAACAACGCATATATATATATATATATATATGTATATATATATATACAGTATACTATATATATATATATATATATATACATATATAATATATATACATATATAATATGTATACATATATATATATATGTATGTATATGCAATGCATGTGTGTCTGTATTATAAATATTTTTACATGTAAATTACATCGCATGTAATGGTAATTGCTGTCTCGGAAACCGGCAACTCCACACCAGTTGCTGGTAACGGACCTTAGGCACTCCCGCTAGTCACACTTGAGAGAAACTCTGAGCTGTTCTCTGCTGGATAATGTACAGTTTTTTCTCGCTGGCTTGTGGAAGAAGGAAGGATAAAACTGACGACAACACTGTTCAGGTCAGAGGCAATGCAGCGAGACACAGCTGAACCCGGTCCGGAGACCGAGTGCCAGCTTTCGGTGCTGTACCTCCAAATTGAGATCGTTGATGTGCTTTGAACATGGATTTGTATGTACCAGCCATTGGTCCTTATATATTTCAATGTACGTACCTACATATATATATATATATATATATATATATATATATATATATATATATTATATATATATATAATATACATATAGAATTAATTTTGACCGCGGTCAAATTTAATTCTATATGTATTAAGGAAGATTTGCTACCTACCTTTACGAATATACGTACATATATTATATATATATATATATATATATATATATACATATATGTATATATATATATGTATTTATATATATAATATGTTAATATATATATATATATATATATATATATATATATATGCATATATATATATATGTATATAATATGCATATATATATATATATGTATATAATATGCATATATATATACATATATATATATAATATATATATATATATATATATATATATATATATATAATATGCATATATGTATGTATGTGTGTGTGTGTGTGTTTGTACTACGCCCAAAGTTCTTGTTGATGGAAGGGTCATGTCGCCTCCAAGTGTTGCGTGGGAATCAGGAAGAGTCTGCTGGAAACCCGACAGGTGGGTGCGGCGCGTCATTAAGCCACATCTCACCTGTCCCGCAAAGACAAGGGAAGGAAGGAAGGAAAGAGGGGGAGAGGGAGGGGGAGGGAGGAGAGTGCAGAAGGGAGGGGAGAGAGGGAGATGTGGAGGGAGAAAGAAGGAAAGTGGAGGATGGGAGTGAGGGAGGGAAGGAAGGAGGGAGGGAGGGATGTAGACGAGGTGGTAAGAGGGAAGGTAGATGGGAGAGGGGGGTGAAGATGTAAGAATGAGGGAAGAAGGACGAGAGGGAGGAAGGGAAGGAGGTAAGAAAGGGAGAAAGGAAAAAGGGAAGAAGGGAGGGAAAGAAGAAAGGAGGGCGGGGACGAAGAAGGGAGGGAGGAAGGGAAAGAAGAAGGTAGGGAGGAAGGGAAGAAGGGAGGGAGAGAGGGAGGTAGAATGTTAAGTGTTTTCATCAGATGGATGAAGGGGAGACGCCGATACCCGTTGGGAATCGAAATGGAGTCTTTGTGGCCACGATACCAAACGTGTCACAGGAACAGTGCTAGACGGTGGAGAAGTTCCTAGTTAAGAGGATGACAGAAAGTTGCCTAGGAAAGGAAGTTAACTACGTCTTGTGTTTATCGAGGAAGGTTTAATCATTTCATTGAAGGAACATTTTCCCTCGTATGAATAAAGTCGCCTGGCAGTAGCTTGATTACAGGCTTGAGTAGGACAGCAAAGTGTGTATAATTTTTTCATCATCATCATCATCATCATCATCATCATCATCATCATCATCATCATCACCATTATCATCACCACCACCACCATCATCATCATCATCATCATCATCATCATCATCATCATCATCATCATCATCATCATCATCACCACCACCACCACCACCACCACCACCACCACCACCACCACCACATCATCATCATCATCATCATCATCATCATCATCATCATCATCATCATCATCATCATCATCATCATCATCATCATCATCATCATCATCATCATCACCTGCATCATCATCATCACCATCATCATCATCATCATCATCATTGTATATATTTTTTAATTTCACTAATTTCTTCTTATTTTTTAGAAACACCGTAGTAAATAATTAGGGGGGAGAGTTGGTACATGGAGAGTAGTTAGGATGGGAGGGGAGGGGAAAAGTGGAATTTGGTGCAAATGACTTCTCTATTACTGTGTGGGTCTTCAGCTGTTTTGGTCAGACTAAAACCAGACATCGCAAAACTTTTGGGAAACCTTTTAAATGTTTGTGTGTGTGTGTGTGTGTGTGTGTGTGTGTGTGTGTGTGTGTGTGTGTGTGTGCGTGCGTGCGCAATCTGAAACAAAAAATAAAGAGATTGTCTCAAATTTTCGTGTGATTGATTACTGAAAATTTATTATATTCATATATGCACCTACCCAGTTCTTCTGCTATGACATATCAGGCACTGATCTCCCTCGTAGTTACAAAGGTTCCAGATCAGACCTAACGACTACCAGTGGATTATACTTGACCTAAGTTGTCGAAACACATGGGGAAAGGTAAACTGTTTAGTTGCAGTTTAGCGCCGCGTGTGGTGATAGGTGGTACGAGAGATTGTAGTGTGTTGCACTGTGCATGATACAAGATACACACGTACACACACACACACACACACACACACACACACACACACACACACACACACACACACACACACACACACACGCGCACAACACGTACACACGCAACACGCACACGTACACGCATACTCGCGCATACACATGTACACACACATACACAACACGCACACGTACATGCGTACGCGCACATACGTGCGCACACACATGTACATACACACTCGCAGACACACACAATGTAGTCAAGGAATCCCTAGTCAAAACAAGTCCGCAGCGAGAAGCGTCGTTGTTTACGTCATCGATAGGCAACATCCGGGGTGTCGAGGACTTCCCTTGTGCTGAAGAAAAGGAGAAGAAAAAAAGGAGGGGGACGTGGAGGGGGGGTGAGGTTAAGTCATATTGAAGGCGTTGAAACTGAGAGGAGATTGTGGGGTTCCCCCACATCCCCACTCCGAATGCAAGTGTTAATCTGAAGATGCTAAATGTATATGGAAATCCGAATTTTTAAAGAATTGTTTTCAGTTCAAGATCCTAGATCAAGAAAACTAGTTAGACACAAAGTGTGTGTGTGTGTGTGTGTGTGTGTGTGTGTGTGTGTGTGTGTGTGTGTGTGTGTGTCTGCGTGTGCTTGTATATACACACAATCGCACATGCATGTACGTGAGTGTATGTATATACCTTTTATCATACCAAATAACTTCACCTGAAAATTAACATAACATTCAGGTGTATACTTAACACACGTACGGGAACGTCCACGCCCTGCATCTGGCCCCGTTTTGGAATGTGGAATATTCCAGGCAGGTGAATTCCCACGGGCTAACCTGTCGTCAGGAAGTCTTTGTTCTCCTGCAGGACTCCAGTGTGATGACGTCACTTCCTGAAGGAGGCTGGACGTGGGCGGCGTGGGTGCCCCCTTTCGTGTGTTTGCGAGAATTCGCACAGCAAGTCCATCACCGTGGTAAACGAGATCACGGCTTTCTATCTAGTTATTTTTTTCTAATAATGGTCTATTTTGTCTCAATTCCATGCAGCCACTTTAAAGGCGAAAGTACTACATTTGTTATGTTCATGAGAATTTTCTAATTATTTTTGCGTTCGATGCAGAAATCTTCATCCTAGAGATACGAATAAATTATATATATATATATATATATATATATATATATATATATATATGCATATGTGTTTGTGTGTGTGTGTGTGCTATCTTTATTAAGCCTTTGAACATGGCTACATTCTATATTTTGCCCTGGTAGTTACTGGGATATTTTCACACAGCTGATTGGATTCTTTTGGCTTTTCTTCTCGTTCGACTCCGACTTTGACATGAAATTTTAAACACAAGAAATAGAAGACAGTTTTGACAAACGAAAAATTCCTCATTATCTGCATCTTCAGTTTTTCATTTCATCTTTATTTCTTCAGTTCTTTGTTTCTTCTCATATCTTCAAAATGTTCATTCATTTAATCTCTTTCTGATGACGCCGTCTGGATGGTCGTCCAAGAACATTTGGTCTGTCTGTCCCTCTTCCTGAAGAGGAGGAGAAGGGGAGAGAGTAGGAAGAAGAGGAGGAGGAAGCTTTATTTGTTCTTCATTCCTTCAATTTTTCATCTATTTTATTTTGTTTATTTTGCGTCATGGAGCAGACGTCTTCCATCACTCACAAATCTCCCACATCCGGAGTCTGTTGCCGCCAATTGATGTCTGTCAGTCGAGAACGTGGTGCAATTGCAAACAGAACCAGTGTCGGTAGTTAACATCACACCAGCAATAGGATCGTTAGCTTCGCTGGTCCAAGGACCTCACGATGGAGACGTCCATTGAACCGAATCGAATCGCCTGGCGACAGCCAAGATGAAGTCCATTTAAGCACGTTAACGGTTAGAAGGGATTTATTGGCGCTTCCGTTGAATAGAATTGTATAGGATCAACCAGAATAAAATGTATGTAGATCTCGATCGTAAGGAAGAGTTTAAAGACGTGTGTGTGTGTGTGTGTGTGTGTGTGTGTGTGTGTGTGTGCGTGCGAACGTGCACCCGTGAGTATAAATATGTATAGACGTGTCCATAGTTGTTTGTGTATGCGTGTATGTGCGTTGTAATGGTGCGAGAACATGCATAGTTATGTACACGTGTATACATACTAAACCACGCCCCTCCTCCCAATCTACAAGTCGATACAGCGGGTGGGTTAAAGGATGAAGGGGGTGGGTGAGATATTGGGGGACATCTCTCCCCTTATCACCCTTCCCCCCTTCCCCCATTCCCCCCAGGGCCGTCATGAAAGATAACAGTGAATCGCTACATCGTTCTGGCTCAACAGTGAGGAACCTCATCACTTACACGATATCGCCTTGATCTCCCGATGGGACCGTATTCGAAGACCGCCCGACGGCCAGCCGGTCGAGGAGCGACGCCAACTCCCGGCGTCAGGAGAATTGCGGAACGACGGAGATGCAACGGCGATCCGGAGATCTCCTCAAGGTGTGTTCGGGCAGGAATCCGGAGGGCAGGTGTGCCAGAGGCATCGGCGCAACAACAAACGAGAGAAGAAACGAGCAGAGCATTGTGGGTAGCAGAAGGAAAGTTCAGGAAAGGATGTTTGTAATGCATGTAATGTGTGTTTGTATGTGTTTATATTTGACGCCATCAGTATAAGGCTATACAATACTGGACCGAGTAAGAAGATTGAAGAGAAGGAAGTGGAGGAAGAGGGAGGGTTATTAGCCCTTTGATGAATAGAAGGTTCTACTAACTGAATAAAATCGTCTGGCGCTAACCAGAACAAAGTTAGTTTAGGTGACAAAACTCTTCGAGCGATTACTGGAGTTAATATTTGATTCTTTAGGGACGAGGAGTGGGAGAAGAAGGTTCCTGAGGGGCGACAAAATTTCTCAACAGGAAAAGAAAAAACAGGACGAGGAAAAAGAGTGATTAGGAAGAGGAAGAGGAGGAGGAAGAAGAGGAGGAGGAGGAGGAGGAGGAGGAGGGGATTGAAACTCTGAGAAATGAGGTTCAGTAGGAGAGGAACTAGGATGAGAAAGAGAAAGAGAAGAAAGAGGAAAACAAAAAGGATCACGAAGAAAGCGACTCCGGTGGTGATGGTGGGAGCAGTGAGGAAGGGGAGGGATGAGATGAAAGAGGAGGAAGAGATGGTTTGAGAGAGAAGAACAACATAATTGACAGCAGACGAGATGAGGCCCGGTGGGGAGGGTAGGGGGAGGTGGGTGGTTGTGTGTGTGGGGGGGGGATGCTGATAGTGGAGGTGGGGAGGAGGAGGGCCAATGAGGCATGAAAGCCTTCTGGACAGTAAGGAAGCGGAAGTACAATGGACGGGGAAGAGGAGGGTGGAGGTGGAGGGAGGGTGGGGTGAGGCAGGGAGATGAACGGAAGGGAATGACACATAAAAAAGGAACACATGGGGAGGAGGAGGAGACTGAGGAGGTTGGGAGGAGGAGGAGGAGGAAGAGGAGGATATGGAGGAGGAAGAGGACTGTAGGAGAGAGAGAGAAGACGGACAAACGTAGCAAGCTGGATCTTCTTTAGATCGTTTCTTGGGTGCTTGAGGTCGCTGAACTCCTCTTTCGCGTCTCGAGAGCTCTGAAGCGTCTGCAGGATGTCATTCTTCTGCACGGCCAAAGGGTCTCCTTACAACGGTCGCGCGCCCGACGACGCTGTGTGTTCGTGAATACGTAGGATCCTCTTTGCTATCGGGAGGGCAGCTGCCGAGCCTGAGGTCGTTAGACC
>NC_134800.1:20190322-20207822 GCF_046742065.1 Oratosquilla oratoria
ACTATTATTCACATTATCTCTCAGTTCTTCTTCCACTGTTCCTCTTCCTCCTCCTTCTCCACCTGCTCCACCTGCTGTTCAGCCTGTTCCTCATGTCCATCCTGGTCCTGCTTCCCCTGCTACCCCTGCTCCCCCTGCTCCTACTACTCCCCTGCTGCTCCTGCTCCTATTCTTCCTGTTCCTCTTGATCTTCCCCCTATTCGTCTTGCTCCTGCCTCTGCTCCTATTCCTCCTGCTATTGCTCCTCCCCTGCTCATCCTGCTCATCTTGCTCCTGCTCCCCTTACGCCTGCTCCTCCCCTGTTCCTCCTGCTCCTCTTGCACGTGATCCTCCCCCTGCTCCTCCCCCTGTTCCTCCTGCTCTTGGTCTTGCTCCTCTCCCCTGTTCCCCCGCTGTTCCCCTTGCCACCACTCTTCTCCCTACTCCCATTCCTCCCCCTGTCCCTCCTGCCCTTGCTCCTGCTCCTCTGCTCTAGCTCCTCTTTCTGTGCCTCCTCCTCCTCCTCTTCCTCCTCTTCCTCCTCCTCCTCCTCTTCCTCCTCTTCCTCTTCTTCCTCCTCTTCCTCCTCTTCCTCCTCTTCCTTCTTATCTTCCTCCTCATATTTCTCCTCTTCCTCGCATTCCTCCTCCTCCTCCTCCTCCTCATAGTCCTCCTCTTCCACCTCTACTATATATACCCCATCCTCTTCCTCTTCCTCATATTCATTCTCCTCCTTATCTTTCTCTTTTTATATTCCTAATCTTCTTCATCTTTCTCACCTCATCCTTGTCCTCATCCCATCTTCCTCTTCTTCCTCCTCTTCCTTTTCCCACCTCACTCTTCGTTCCTCTAATTCCCCCCTCCTCCCCCTCTCTCTACCCCCCCTACTCCCTCCTCCTTTCGCCCCTCCCTCATTTCCTCCCTCCCTTCCTCCCACTCCCCCCCTCCCTCCCTTCCTCTCCCTCCCTCCTCCTACCTCCCTCCTTCCTACCTCCCCTCCCTCCTTCCTACCTCCCTCCTTCCTACCTCCCTCCCTCCTTCCTACCTCCCTCCCTCCCTCCCTCCTTCCTACCTCCTTCCCTCCCTCCCTCCCTCCTCCCTCCCTCCTTCCTTCCTACCTCCCTCCTACCTCCCTCCCTCCTACCTCCCTCCCTCCTACCTCCCTCCCTCCTACCTCCCTCCCTCCTACCTCCCTCCCTCCTACCTCCCTCCCTCCTTCCTCCCTCCCTCCTTCCTCCCTCCCTCCCTCCTACCTCCATCCTCCTCCAGCAGGCAGGTGTTGACGGAAGGATTCCGCTTTGTTCCGGATGCTGTGCCGTGGCATCGCCGCCCTCCTCCACCTACTCCCACCCCCACTCCCACTTCCCATCCTCCTCCACCACGCAATCCTACTTACCATCCCTTCCACTCCCACTCCCCCTCACTCCCCACCCCCCTTCCCCCACCTCCCCTCCTCGGAGCTTGTCGTTGTTATGCATTCTCTTGTAGTGTGTATGTGGGTGTCTGCTTTTGTCTGTGTTTAGTGTAATTCATTTTACATATTATACATAATTATTCATTTCTTTATATGTGACAATCGTTCCATAGTTCTGTTTCTCTTTCTCTTTCTTCTTCCTTCTCCCTCCTTCTTGCCTTCTTTCACCCCTCCTTATTTATCTTCCGCCTTCCTCCTCCGCCTTCCTACTACTCCCTTCTACTCCTCCTTCTCCCTTCTACTCCTCCTACTTCCTTCTACCCCTCCTCCTACTCATCATTCTCCTACTTCTACTCATTCTACTCCTACTCCTACTCATTCTCCTCCTACTAACCTCCTCCTTTCCTTCCCCATGCTCCTCTTCACCCTCTCTTTCCCCCTCCTCCACCTCCTCCTCCCTCACCTACTTCTTCTTTCCTCCTCCCTCTCCTTACCCTCCTCCCGTCCTCCTTCTCCCTCCTCTTTCTTTTCCTTCTCCTCTTCCCCTCCCTCCTCCTCCCATCCCTCCTCCTCCCATCCCTCCTCCTCCTATCCCTCCTCCTCCTCCCATCCCTCCTCCTCCACTTTCTCCTCCACTCCTTCCCTCTCTCTCCTACTCCTTCCCTATCTCCCCCTCCTCCTCCCCCTCCCATTCCTCCCCCATTCCTCCTCCCCCTCACATTCCTCCTCCCATTCTTCCTCCCATTTCTCTTCCCCTCTTGTTCCTCTTCCCGTTCCACTTCCCGTTCCTCCTCCTCCACCTCGTCACCCGTTCCCCCTCCTCCACCTCCTCACCCGCTCCTCCTTCCCCCTTATCTTCCTCCTTCCCTCCTCCTATTCCTCCTCCATTCCTTCTCCCCTCCCGATCCTCTTCCCGTTCCACTTCCCGTTTCTCCTCATTCACACCTTTATTCCCTTCCTATCCCAATCCACATCCCCGTCCTATCCTCCTCTTTCTGCTCCTCCTCCTCCTCCTCCTCCATTATCTGTTCAGGAGTCTCTTCCGGTGGAGGTGTGGCCAGGAACCTCTTCCCAACTTCCTCGTCTTCTCCCCCTTTCCTCCTCCCCCATATCTCTCTCTCTCTCTCTCTCTCTCTTTCTCTTTCTCTTTCTCTTATCCCTCTTTCATCTTCACCTTTCTTCTTCCTTTTATTTCAGTTTTTACCTTGTTTTTCTCACTCTCATATTTCTGATCTTTTTCTTCTCTCTTCTTCTCTCTCTTCTCTTTTTCTTTCTTCTTGTCTCTCCTTCTCTCTTATCCGCCTTCCATCCTAACTACGCCAGTCGTCGTCGTCGACGTCAATCGTCTTTTTTTCTTCTTCTTCTTTTTTTTTTTTTTTTTATCTGATCGATCGAACGATCGATACCTCGGTCGGTGTTGTCGGATGTGCTGTGACGTCACAGGAGGAGGGGAGGGGAGGGGAGGGGGAGGGGGAGGGGAGTTGTGACGTCGACAGGCGCGTCTTCACACTTAGGACGGAGCCGAATAGGACGAAGTGGGCGGGGGGGGGGCATTTAGGGGTTGGGGACAGCGTTTATATACACAACTGTGCGTCCGTTCACACACACGGAAGCACACACTTACAAAAGCGCGTACACGCAAGCACGGACACGCAAGAACTCACACGCAAGCAGGCACATGCACACCAGAGGATAATAGCTGTCAATCGCGAATCCAACATATGATTCAAGACCACTGTGAATCACAGACACGTGCGTGTAGAGATAGACAAATAGAGAGGCAGATATAGAGAGAGGAACGGAGAAAGAGAGTGGGAGAAAGAGAGGGGGAGATAGAGGGGAAGAAAGAGAGAATGAGGAAGAGAGAGAGAGAGAGAGAGAAGGAGAAATGGGGAGGAAGAAAGAGAGAATGAGGAAGAGAGATGAAGAGAGAGATGGAGGAATGAAACGGGAGAGAGAGAGAGGGAGAGAGTGGGAGGGAGAGAGAGAGGGGGAATGGTGAAAATAGAGAACCAAATACACTCACAATCAGGTGGATAGGTATATAGGCTACGATGTCAACCAAATATAAATATAACATACCAAAGTCACTTTCCCCCTTGTAACAGGGGTGACCTAGTCAAAGGACGCGCACCCACATCATAAACAAACAAAACCCATTCAGGCGCCCCTCCCATCTTAACACCTCGGCATGAAAGTTCGATCCATACCCCCCGGCACACCTTTTGGGTCAGAAGCAATGCAGCGAGGCACAGCTCTTCTTTAGCAGGCAAATACGATGTACATTGAAATGCACAAGACACATATTTCAGACATATTATACAATGGGAATTATACATCACCATAACTAATATGGTGCAAATAAGAAAGTTACAAAATGATATATATATGTATAATATATATATATATATATACATATATATATGTATATATATATATGTATATATATATATACATATATATGTATATATATATATATATATATATATATATATAAAAGAATGAAATAAGAAAGAACAAGGACTAGGCTATGTATGAGCGAAGACTGACATCGAAAAGCCCAAAACAAAAACATATAATCAATTTTGGATGAAAAATGTAAGTGAATAGACAACCAGGGACACGCCTAAACACGGGAAACTAGCTGTACAGCCTCTCTCTTCAATACTATTTCTGTCCTCTTCTTTGTCCACCCGTTTCTGAGATGGCCCATCGTGGGAACCCGAGGCACCTGTGAACACGTCATTCCGGACACGCCCTCCTCTTCTTCCCCCTCCTCCTCCTCCTCCTCCTCCTCCTCTTCCTACTCCTCCTCCTCCTCCTCCTCCTCCTCCTCCTCTTCACCCTCCTCCTCTTCCTACTCATTCTCCTTCCTCTTCCTCCTCTTCCTCCTCTTCCTCCTCTTCCTCCTCCTCTTCCTCCTCTTCCTCCTCCTCGCAGGCGTACCTGAGTGACACCTGGCCCTACTACCCTTCTATGTCCTCTTCCTCTTCCTTCTCTTCCTCCTCTTCCTCTTCCTTCTCCTTCCCTTCTTCCTCCTCCTTCTCTTCTTCCCCCTCTTCCTCCTCCTCATCTTTTTCCTTTAAGACTTCACCTCATCCTGCTTTACCTAACACCAGATTTCTCCCCTCTTCTTCCTCCTAACTCTTTTTCCTTCTCCTCCTCCTCCTGCTCCTTTTCCTGCTCCAGTTCCTCCTCTTCTTCCTCCTAACTCCTTTTCCTTCTCCTCTTCCTCTTCCTCCTAACTTCTCCTCCTTCTCCTCCTCTTCCTCGTCCTCCTCCATCACTTCATTTACTTTCAAGACGCCAAAAAGTTATATTTTTTCAATAAACCTCATAACCTTTGATTCATATTTAGCCAGACTGTCGCTGGGCGAGATGTTATTAAGCCGAGGAAAATATAAAATCTTAAGGTCGTTGAGACCATCCACAAAACGACTGAAATCCACGCCCCACGCACTCTGAATAAAATCGCGTCTCTTAAGTCAAAATAAAATATTTAAATAGCGCCAATGTGTGCTTTGGGTAAAAAATGATAAATGAGTAGATAATAGATGATATATACAGATAATGACTAAGATAATAGATATATAATAGATAAAATACAATGACATAGATATGTAAAAGATATCATTACATGGCAACAAAAAAGGTGAATACATCAACAGACGATCACATAGATTCTAGAGAACCCCTCTCTAGAGTCTAGAGTGAATAGAGTCGTCTGGAGTTAGCCAGAATAGAGTCTTAAAAGTTGGCTTATCAAACTAAGTCGTGCATTGTTCACTATAGGCACGACAAAACTCTCTCTCTCTCTCTATCTATCTATCTATCTATCTATCTATCTATCTATCTCTCGCTAGCTCGCTACTACTCTCACTCTCTTTCACTCTCACTTTCTCTCTCTATTCACACACACACACACACACACACACACACACACACACACACACACACACACACACACACACACACACACACACACACACACACACACACACACACACACACACACACACACACACACACACACACACACACATATATATATATGTATATATATATATATATATAATGTGTATGTGTATATATTTCATGCTGGACAATACTCATAATATAGGCGATATAATACGGGAGCAAATATGCCATTATCGAGCTTAGATCTGAAAAAAGCACGACAAAATATTACGAAATAGTCATTTTCGATTACCAACAGCTGCGTCATGACCCTGCAGGACAGTGACAGCTGGCTCGGAGCCCCACCTGGCACCACAAAAGTTTAAACACGGAGATGGTAATTCTGTCGCCAATCGCAGCCCTCCTTTGTATTATTTGTTTATATTCTAATATTGTATCTCCCATCCGCTTCTTCTTCACCTCCTCCCTCCCCTCTCTTTTTTCGTTTTTATCCATCCTCTCTTTATTCCTAATGCTCTCTTCTCTTTGTTCCCAATTCTTCGTCATGTTACTTTAATGGTTCTCCATGTTTTGGAGCCAGCGACTAGAGCAGGTGTGACTGATGAAGAGAAAGTTTCGCTCTCTTTCTCTCTCTGCTTCCTGTTGCCCATTTCAGACCTCTCCTGTCCTCTCTTTTCCATTTTTCAACAACCTCTCCCTCCCTTCCTCCTCTCTTCCTCCTCATTCTCTCCTCCCTCCTCATCTCTAACTTCCTTCTTTCTCTCTTCCTCTTCCTTCACTCCTCCCTTCCCCCTCCCTCCCTCACTCCTCCCTCCTCCCTCCCTCCCTCCCTCCTCCCTCCTCCCTCCCTCCCTCCCTCCTCTCCCTCCTTCCTCCCAACCTTACCGCTTTCCTTCCCCTCCCTCCCTTCCCTTCTACTTCCCTTTTGCCTCCCTGCTCCCTCCCTCCACATCCTTTCCTCTCCCCCCTTTTCTCCCCCCTTTCTCTCCCTCCCTCCCTCCCACTCTCTCCCCTTTTCTCTCCCTCCCTCCTTTCCTTTCTACTTCCCTTCTACCTCCCTCCTCCCTCCCTCCACATCCTTCCCTTTGCCCCCTCCCTCCCTCCCTCCCTCCCTCCCTTCACCGATCACCTCTCCCTCCCTCCTCCCCTCAACCCGTTTTCTGTTTCCGTTTTCTCTAGCTACCGGAAGCTCTCGCGTTCCACAACTTCTTCATCTTCCTCCTCTTCCTCTTCCATCTCCACTTCCCTCTCCACTTCCTCTCCACTTCCTCATTCCTTTTCTCTTCCGTCTCTTCCTCTCTTTTTTCTTCCTTCACTTCCCTCTCCTATTTTTTCTCCTCTTCCCTCCTTCACTCCTATCTTTTGCCTTCTCCTTTGCCCTCTCTTTTGCATTCACTTCCTAATCATTCCTCTCCTTCACTACTCTTCCTCCCTGTCGTCCTCCTCTTCCCTCTTCCTCTTCCTTCTCCTCGTCCTCTCTCCCTCCTCCCCCTCCTCCCTCACCTCCCTCTTTCTCCCTCCTCCTCCTCCCTCCCCGCCTCCTCCTCCCTCCCCTCCTCCTCCTCCTCCTCCTCCTACTCCTCTCTCTCCTCTCTCCTCCCTCCTCCTCCTCCACCTACTCCTCTCCTCCTCTCTCTCCTCCCTCCTCCTCCTCCCCTCCTCCCTCCTCCCTCACCACATCCCTCCTCCTCCCTCACCACATCCCTCCTCCTCCCTCACCTCCTCCTCCTCCTCCCTCACCTCCTCCATTCATGAGCTGCAGTTGGACATCGAGAGCCTTCGGCAGAAAAGGAGAATTTGTGGCACGGTCCATTCTCTCGAAGCCGGACTGCCCCTCCACTTTTTTTCTTTTTCCATCGAGCTCGATCACCAAAGGCGACCACCGAAAAGAACATTGAGGATCGGCTGTGGTTTTGCGATTTCCTGAAAAACGACCACCGGAGAGGTCGGAAAACCCCCACTTATCTTCTCCCCCCCTCCTCCTCCTCCTCCTCCTCCTCCTCTTTCTCCTCTTCCTCCTCCTCCAAGCTCCCTCAGCGGAATCTTCCGTTCACAAAGACCGCCTTCCAGAGCCTGGGACTCTGGTATGGGGGACACCACCACTGAGCTCAAAATTAGCCAAAAACCCAGACACGCAAGAATCCAACGGCGTCGTTTTAATATTCTTTGGAAAATCTTTGTCGAAGGCCGTCTGCCACAAAGGGCAGTCATGGCAGAAGGGACAATACTTACGCGACGTCACATTAGCACTTGGTCGTGTAATTAATCTCTTCGAGGAAGTAGGAAAATGTGATCGATATTAGAGGACAACGACATTCCTCCACGATCGTCGTGCTCTTTTTCACTGGCAACTCAAAATTTCTTGAAGGCGAACCAGCTCGACCTCCTTTTGGAAACGATGAGAGGCTAGGCCGAGCGTGTTTCCAGACCTCAACGCGTGCAGGAGGATTCGGTTCTTCAGGTGGTCTACTAAAAAAAAAAATGCGACCGAGATTTCTCTGTTTTGATCTTCCATTCTTGTTCTGCTCTTCTGGAGGAGTTTCGAAAACCAAATGGTTGATGGAATCATTAATGTTGAGGTGAATTATTTATACAAAATACAAAATATATATCCTTTTTGCATCCCGGAGTTTCTTTGAGATGAGTAAGATTCTGATGTCATCCACAGTAGAATTACTACAGACGCCAAATTCACCCTTTTAGAAAAGAATTTTTGAAAGAAAATGTTCTTGGGCTTCGAATGTGAAGATACTTAATCGTTCCAACTGCTAAGGTAAAAAGAGACAAGAACCAGTTTCCTCGCTTCATCAGTGGTTCTTGACAGAACAGGATGACTTTGGAATTGAAGAAGAATTTGATCATACACCTCACTCTGTCCATATTTCGTAATAAACATCAAAAGCGGACAAAAACTTTCAAGAACCTGTGACTTGATATCTCTGTTGTCTATTTTATCATTGAGCTATGTGTGTGTGTATTTACACGTCACACACACACACACACACACAAACACACACACACACACACACACACACACACACACACACACACACACACACAAGACTCGTGGCGCAGCGGTAGAGTTCCTGGCTGCCACTATGGCGGTCCGGGTTCGAATCCCGCTCAGGGCTGAAATAATATCAGTATCACTGTGCTGCGACTCGTTACTCCAACACGTGGGCGGGGAGTTGGGTGTGTGTGTGTGTGTATGCGTGTGTGAGGTCACAACATTACCCATAGATCGGTCATATATGAGCTCTGTACTCTCTCCTCGGGAGGAAAGAAGCTGTCGATCACG
Organism: Oratosquilla oratoria; assembly: GCF_046742065.1. Classification (NCBI taxonomy): domain Eukaryota; kingdom Metazoa; phylum Arthropoda; class Malacostraca; order Stomatopoda; family Squillidae; genus Oratosquilla; species Oratosquilla oratoria. The sequence continues at coordinate 20,198,932 of NC_134800.1, forward strand.
AGTCCAACACGTGATCCAAGACCATGGTGAATTACTCACGTATCAGTCTGACTCACTCTCGACGACTCATCCTCAAACATCATCTCGACAGATCATGGGAAAGACTCTGATGTCATATCAAATTATCAGGAGAGAGGCTTGCACTGACGTTACGTCACTGCTTTAACGTCACGTTTACAGACTATGGGAGACTGACATCAGGTCAGCAGATCTGACATCATGACGATAGATCAGAGAGAAACTAATTTATCTTATCAAGAGATCATGGCAGTCTTGTTATGACTTCATCTCGACAAAAGTGAGACACTGACGTCACGTCGACAGACCACAAGAACGCGTGCTGTGACGTCACGTCGACAGACCACGAAGGACGCTTAATGTGACGTCATGTCGACGCCATTTCGTCGACTGAGCCGGTGGAGTCCTTTGGTGCCCAGCGACGACAGTAATGACGGCTGCATTTGTGTTGTCAACTGAGTTATTCATTTTGCACAATAGTTACATTCCTGTGAACCTGTGTAATGTGTGTGTGTGTGTGTGTGTGTGTGTGTGTGTGTGTGTGTGTGTGTGTGTGCATAAATTTTCTCTCGCTTTCATTTACTCTCATCGATATTGTTCTTTTATTTTCTTTTTATTCTTGTTTTCCTTTTCATTCTTTTACTACCCTTCATGTTATCCTTCATCATCATCATCATCATCATCATCATCATCATCATCATCATCATTACCATCATCATCATCATTACCATCATCATCATCACTACCATCATCATCACCATTTTCATCATCACCATTTTCATCATCATCAACTTCATCACCACCATTTTCATCATCATCATCATCACCATCATCTTCACCATCATCTTCACCATCATCATCACCATCTTCATCACCATCATTGATCATCGTCATCGTCTTTGTCATCATCTTTATCATCGTCTTTATCATCGCTTATCATCATCTTTATCATCATCATCATCATCATCATCATCTGCAAGAGTGCCACACCGCCAATATCAACTTCACAATATATTTTTCTTCGCCTTCATTACCACTTAAATTTACTCTTCATTTTCCTTCCTTCCTTCCTTCCTTTCATCCATCCTTCCTTCTCTTTCCCGTTTTGTCCACTTCCTTCTATCCTACTCGTCCTGCAACCCATCCAACTATCTTCCTCAATTCCTTTTAAACTGATTGGGTTCTTGAATGATAACATCCCGTCAGGTGATTTTATTCAGCCTCGAGGGGCCTCTGGCCGGCATATGGTTAATTAGAGGGAGGATGGGAGAGAGGAAGGTCCTGAAGGAGGAGGAGTAGGAAGGGGAGAAGATACAAATTCTGGAGGTCGTCCTTCTTGGTTCGGTATTTCCTGGGGAAGATTCTCAGGCTGGGATTTAAAGACCCTCGTGTTGGGGTTAACCTCCTTTGCTACGGACGGGGTTAGCGGTGTTTGTATGGGGTTAGCGTGCCATGGGGATTAATTAGATAGATTGGATCAGAGGGAAAATGTTACCCTGTGCGGAAGGGCTTAGGGTATTTTTTTTTGTTGGGTGTCTGGTCCGCCGAGGCTCTGGAGGACATCGAAGACTCTTTGTGTGGCCTTCGACTTCGGAGAACGACTTCGAAGAGTCTGGTCCCAGGACTTGGAAATAATAGACCTTTTTAAGTAGAGTTTATTACCGAGCTGTATGCGTGTGGGCGTGCATGTGTGTATGTCCGTGCGTATGCCCACGCGAGTGCGCGCGTGTGTGTGTGATCTGTATGTGTGTTCGTGTGTGAGTGTATTGGTGTGTGCGTGTGTTGATGTGTGTGTGTATGAGTATGTTGTTGTGTGTGCTGTTGTGTGTGTGTGTGTTTGTGTGAGTGTGTTGGTGTCTGTGTGTTGTTGTCTGTGTATTGGTGTGTGTGTGTGCGTGGGCATCTGTGTGTGTGTGTGTGTGTGTGTGTGTGTGTGTGTGTGTGTGTGTGTGTGTGTATGTGCATGTGTGTGTGTGTATGTGTTTGTGTGTGTGTATGTATGTGTGTGTGTGTGTGTGTGTGTGCATGTGTGTGTGTGTGTGTGTGGGTGTGTGTGTGTGTGTGTGTGTGTGTGTGTGTGTATGTGTTTGTGTGAGTGTGTTAGTGTCTGCGTGTTGTTGTCTGTGTGTATTGGTGTGTGTGTGTGTGTGTGTGGGCGTCTGTGTGTGTATGCGTGCGTGCGTGTGTGTGTGTGTGTATGTGTGTGTATGTGTTTGTGTGTGTGTTTGTGTGAGTGTGTTGTTGTCTGTGTGTATTGGTGTATGAGTGTGTGTGGGCGTCTGTAAGTGTGTGTGTGTGTTTGTGTGAGTGTGTTGTTGTCTGTGTGTGTGTGTGTGTGTGTATGCGTGCGTACATGTGTGTATGCGTGCGTACATGTGTGTATGCGTGCGTACATGTGTGTGTGTGTGTGTGTGTGTGTGTGATGTTGTGTGTGTATGTTTTTTTGTGAGTGTGTTGGTGTCTGTGTGTTGTTGTCTGTGTGTATTGGTGTGTGAGTGTGTGGGCGTCTGTGTGTGTGTGGGCGTGTGTGTGTTTGTATGTGTTTGTGTGAGTGTGTTGGTGTCTGTGTGTTGTTGTCTGTGTGTATTGGTGTGCGAGTGTGTGTGGGCGTCTGTATGTGTGTATGCGTGCGTGCGTATGTGTGTGTGTGTGTGATGTGTGTGTATGTGTTTGTGTGAGTGTGTTGGTGTCTGTGTGTTGTTGTCTTTGTGTGGGGGGGCGTCTGTGTGTGTGTGTGTGTGTGTGTGTGTGTGTGTGTGTGTGTGTGTGTGTGTGTGTGTGCATGCATGTGCATGGCCTCAACGGGGTCTCGATCGTCCAACACAATTCAAGTTGGGGTTCCAGCCCTTTGGGTGAATGAAATCGCCTGGCGGCAATCAGAACAGAATCCACGTATTGCACAGTCCTGAAAAATTGGACCTCTTGAACACTGTATAGTCCTTTACTGATTCTATTGTGGTTGACGCCGTATCGAGGTAAGGACCCCCTCGTCACGGTGACGTCACTTATGGATTTTAATCTGGCTGGCGCCAAACGATTTTATTTATTTCAGGAGGCGGCGTCGTATTGAAGGTGCTAACCTCTCTCTCTCTCTCTCTCTCTCTCTCTCTCTCTCTCTCTCTCTCTCTCTCTCTCTCTCTCTCTCTCTCTCTCTCTCTCTCCTGTGACCTTGTGTGGTGCGTCTGTGGCTAACCTGTCTCCCCTTGCCCGTCTCTCTGTCTACCTGTCTTCCTGTCTCTCTTTGTCTGTCTGTCTGTCAATTTGTCTGTCTACTCCCCGTCTTCTGATATTTGTTTTCTTTCTTCCTGTCTCTGCTTATCTGCATGTCTGTCTCTATTTCTGTTTGCTCCCTGTCTCCTGTTATTCGATTCTCCCTCTTCCTGTCTCTGTGTATCTGCATAAGTCTGTCTGTCTGTCTATCTGTCTGTTTTGCAAGGCTTTCTTCTTCCTACTTTCCCCGTGTTCCACCAACCACGCGGTCTTGTCAAGTGACTGAGAGCCCTCGAATTAAAAAAAAAAAAAAAAAATCTTCACGAAATTTTCACTTACCCTCTCGGAAGAATCAAATCATCTGGCGTGAACAAAAAAAACAAAAAACAAAAAAAAAACAAAAAAAAACAAAAAAACGAAGTTATATAAATCGTAACATGCATATAATACCAAAGTCTTTCCCCCCAAAACAGGAGAGGTAGCCAAAAAATAAATAAATAAAATAAATAAAATAAAGAGGGCGCCACAATGCTGAAGTTGTTGGTCATCTGGCCCCTTCCTGAGCACAATCCTCTGTGGTGCATGGCCTGCCCGGACGCATCCGTGCATGACCGCACGCGCGTGCATGACGACCGCGCAATGTGCGCGCGGACAGGGAAAACGCGTTTTTCGACGCTTTGCTAGCAAGCATGTGTTCCTATCCTGGATCCGCTTGACTAAGAAGGACGCAATTAAAAGTCGCGCAAGGATTTTGTTGTATGAATACAATATGGAATGATGTGTCCCAGTCAACAGTAGTCCTTTGCTAAGAGGAGCGACTTTTTATATTTTATTCTGGCTAACGCAAGGTGATTTTCTTCAGCGATTGAGAACACGTTTGGCGCATTTCCGGTTCTTAACTGACTAGAGTCTCTTGGTCTTTGCTAGAATGGAAATTGTAAATTTCCGTCATTTGAGCCGATTTAGAAATACTGTGAAAAAAATGATAATGTTATAGAAGTCATATAAACACACACACACACACACACACACACACACACACACACACACACACACACACACACACACACACACACACACACACACATATGATAGTATGTGCAAAAACCATATACGAATTTAAGAACAATTTAGACACTTTGAGATACAGAGACGGGACATCACGAGCATAGCTCCCCTTCCCGTAAGATACAGCTGGGTAAATACTGGGTATATATATACTGTATATATATATATATATATATATATATATATATATATATATATATATATATAATTTATACAATTTGTATGTATACATATATAGGTACATGTACATACATGTACATACATGTGCATGCACAGATGTACATGTGCATGTACGCATACATGTTTAGAAATGTCGATGGCAGTGTTGGCAATGATGTGGACAAGGCAGCGGCGTCTGTCTGCCTTGCGCGACGACTGTGGTCTCGGCCTCCTAATTGCCGCCCCCCTACCCCCCTCCCCCCTTCCCCTTTTCAAGGAAGGACTTCTGCCCTTCGGAACCAGTTTTTTACTTCCTTCCTCCTCAGTTACGACGTCTTCGCCGTCCTGAAAGAGTGCAAACGTGAAGGCACGCTACCCAAAATAAGAAATAAAGTAGAAATAAAGAACGACATTAAAAAAAAATAAAATAGAATTAGATGAAATCAAATCTGTGTTGAAGGCCTGTTTACCTTTGTATTGGGGACGGAATTCCAGGCATTAGCCATTTCCGGCGACATCTGAAACTCTTCTTTGGGATCGAGTGCGTCCTTTAACTGCATACAATCGCCCTGCATAGGATGTCGCTTGTGGTGACAACAGAAGGTACAGAAGGTAAACTGCAACACCTAAAATGGTTCTCTCTCTCTCTCTCTCTCTCTCTCTCTCTCTCTCTCTCTCTCTCTCTCTCTCTCTCTCTCTCTCTCTCTCTCTCTCTCTCTCTCTCTCTCTCTCTCTCTCTCTCTCTCTCTCTCTCTCTCTCTCTCTCTCTCTCTCTCTCATACACACGCACACATACCCACACAGCTTACTGGTGTAGTGGTACGGCGCTTAATTGCTAAATCAGTGGTCTGAGTTCGATACTAATCTCATGGATGAAAAGCATAACACTGCAAGTCGGCACTTTAACTTCGGTGGACATGGATATGTGTGTGTGTGTGTGTGTATGTGTGTGTGCACGCGCGTGTGCAGGGTCATTACATTGCCCATAAATTAGGCAATGTAGAACCTCTCATCCGGAAAGGTAACAACTGTTGATCACGAGTCAAGAGCGTCATTCAAGACCAAGGTGAATAACACACACGCACACATACGCACACACACATACACATACATACACATACATACATATAAATACATACATACATATATATGTACACACATACATACATATACATACACATACATATACACATAGTATGTATACAAGTACATAGTTGCACACACAAGAGGTTCGATCGCGTCTAGCTGGCGACGCGACAAGCACGCCCTGTCCAGTGCGGTCGAGGGGCCACTGCACGCACGCACTCGCAATCAGACTTCTTCTTCTCGCAAAGTCGTGACGTCAAGTCGCGTTTTAGAGTGAGTTGAGGCGTGACTGTCTGGAAACTCCCTGCCTTCGCCCGCCCCTTTCCCTTACCTGAATGAAATCATCTGGAAGTAAGGTAGTATATGACTGCCATGCCAACGCAAGGAGTTAGGTCACTATTTAGAGGATTCGGTGTGGTATATAATAGGCGGCCACGTGGAGCGAAAGGATTTAGTCGACATAGATTTCCAGTCCCGGTGACCTAGTTTACATCTGCTTTGGGTGACGGGCATCTTCCATCCGATGAGGTACAGTTGGAGCCAGAAGTCCCTCATTGTTAGACGCTTTTGTAATCACGTGTGAATTAAGACCTCATTTTGACATCAGTATGGACTAGCAAAGTCTTGAAGAACTTTTTTGACTGACTGTAACAACTGGGTTCTTAAGTTCGCCGACAAAGATGCTCTAGTACCTTTTTCTTCCAACAGATGGGGCCTAACTGATCACTATTTACAATATTGCTAATACGAATTCAAATCAATATTATACCAAATTGTTGTGGAAATAGAATCTGGTTATTTGAGGACCATGCTGGTAATTGGCGCTTGAAAAATGGCGAACGAACTTTGAGCTTCCGCTGTATTTTGTAGATTTAGTTTTTGGCGAAGACCAGAACGTTTTAGTCAGATGGAATGTGGCCCAAGGAGAGAAGACGTTAAAACGCGACCGAAGTCTCCAACTTATTCTTAACTGCGGCTCCCTTCATCTATTTTGTTCTGGCCAAAATCAGGGTATATTATTTCAGGTAGAACTCAAAATAATCCTTCTTCAGCTGAATAAAATCACCTGGCGACACGGCCGCGGTCTCCAAGGGCTTAGTGACTTCCTTTCACAAAAAAAAAGAAAAAGAAAAAAAAAGGAGGGGGGGGACCCTTGACCCTATAGGCGCCCGATACCATTGTTCTCTGGTCATGATTTTGTGACGTCATCTCTACGTCACTGAAACGTCATAGAAACGCTATATCCTATCAAATTCCATAACCCAAAGTCTACTGAAAACCTTATAGAAACCTTCAATGAAACCCTGAAAATAACAGCCCTGAAACACACATGTTTTCAAAATTATTTCTATGCCATATAACATCGTATTAGTATCTTACTTTATACAATATTATGTTAGGTTTTAATACATGTTACTGATATCATATACACACTAGCCATTCCGCCTATGGGAGTTCCTCAAACACGAGGAAACGAGTAGCATCCTACATCTGGCATCGAATATGGCAAGGTTGTAGTTACGGTTGACATTATAGTGCAATGTGTTTTTAATAAGTTGAAAATATTAGTTTTATCCAGCTCCGTCTTTAGGTGTCCTGAATGCGTATAGCGTCATTTCTTTCCCGTGAAGATCCGTTAAACCGTTTTTGCTTCAAATCTTCTTCGGCAAATTCGATCGGGTTCTGCTTGATGATATAATTAAAGGATAAATAGCCGTCCCGATCGGAAGGGACACAGCCTGGGCTAGGGGACTTCAGAGGCATGTGAATTACCATCATCACCATAGTCTTGGATCACGTGTTGGACTCGTGATGGACAACTATTTCCCTCCCGGAAGAGAGCTTAGAGCTCATATATGACCGATCTATGGGTAATGCTGTGAACTTACACGTACACCCACACCCAACTTCCCGCCCATGAGAGTTGGAGTAACGACTCACAGCGCAGCGATACTGACATTATTTCAGCACTGGGTGGGATTCGAACCCGGACCGTCGTAGTGGCAGCCGCGAACTCTACCACTGCGCCGTCAAGTCTGTGTGTGTGTGTGTGTGTGTGTGTGTGTGTGTGTGTGTGTGTGTGTGTGTGTGTTTGTGTGTCAGAATCACCTTTTAAGCGAACAAAACTGTCTGGTGACTTGCTTTGCAGATTCTGTTCAGAATAACACCAGAAGAGTCTAAGAGGCCTAACGGTTCGTCGAACACGGTTCGACAGACACGTGTTTAAAGTGATGTGTGAACACGTTGTTCGACAACCAAATACCCCGTTCACACGTTCATTACATGTGTCTGTCCTATCCTGCCCGGGGTCCGCCCCAAGGCTGAAGAGAAATAGTCTTACAGAAGCCAGAAGAATGTTTGTAAAGGATTGCAAAGAGTAAAAGGATTTTTCATCCGACCGGACTTCTGTTCTTCAGGAAAACGACGCTTAGCTTCTTCCTCCGATTCCACAACCTTTGCCCTGTGTGCTTCGAGAGTAGCCAGGATCGTGTTCATTTCGGGATCGTTCTGGAGACTTCGTGCTTCTGTGGCCGGGACGAAGACGAATGATCCACAGACGACGGGAATTTCAGTTCCGTCAGTCTGACGATCACCCCTCAGCTGAAGAGAGTCGTCGGGTGTACGCTGGAACAAGAAAGAGAGAGGGGGGACAAGAGAGAGAGCTAGAGCTAGAGAGGGCTATTGCTGGAGAGACAAAGAGAGAGAGCTGGAGAGAGAGAGAGAGAGAGAGAGAGAGAGAGAGAGGTGGAGAGATAAAGAGAGAGCTGGAGAGAGGGAGAGAGAGAGCTGGAGAGAAAGAGAAAGAGCTGGAGAGAAAGAGAAAGAGCTGGAGAGGGAGAGAGAGAGAGAGAGAGAGAGAGAGAGAGAGAGAGAGCGTAATCTCCACCCAAACGCTATGTGCTTTCGGGCCTTTGAGACGCGGCCGAATTAGGCGTACGATATTGGAGTACGTGCTTGGGCCTGGGAGCGGGTGGGGGCGGGACGGGGGGATGAGCGGCGGCGGCGGGATCAGGACCCCTGGTCGCGGGTCAAGGAGAGGAAGAGAACCATCGGAAGTCAATGCCGCTGCTGCTGCGGCTGCGGCTGTAGCAGCTCCACCATGACGATCACCTCTAACGCCTCCTCTTCCACTTCACCTCCAACTACGCCTCTGCCTCCACCTCCACCTTCCTTCTACCACAACCTTTCCTCAACTTCCATTTCTATCTTCATCTTCCACCCACACTCTCTTCCTCTACTTCCACCTCTTCTACTCTCCTTCCACCTCTCCTACCCTCCCTCCACTTCCACCTCTTCTACTCTCCCTCCACTTCCACCTCTTCTACTCTCCCTCCACTTCCACCTCCCCT
>NC_134800.1:20225322-20230322 GCF_046742065.1 Oratosquilla oratoria
TTTTCGTGTTTATCGCATGTTCGAAACACAAGTATGGACGCGGGGATGAATGATGTAGAATAAAACAAAATAAAAATCAGTGAAACTCGAGAAGGAAATGGTTAAATGAAACTACTACTTCTTCCTCTTCTTTCTCTTCTTCCTTCCTCTTCTCCTTTTCTTATTTCTTCCTCTCTTTTGTTCCTCTTTTTCTTCTCCTTCTCGTCTTCTCCTTTTCTCTTTTTCTTCTCCTGTTGTTGTTGTTGCTGTTGTTATTTATTTCACCAAACACAGAGATCACAAACTAACCCACCTGTGTGTGTGTGTGTGTGTGTGTGTGTGTGTGTGTGTGTGTGTGTGTGTTTGAGAGAGAGTCATTCCGTATGTGTACATCCATGTATGGCATGTACTTTGTTTCTGTACCACCTACATCTTCATTCAGTAACACTCTTGTCCTGCATTGGTGAAGGAACTTACACCAGGAGGTGCTTAACATTTGTCCTTCCTATTCGGACTTGTAGGACAAATGAACGTCACAAATATATGTTGTATTCGAACGTGGACAACTTGTTAAGTTCCGAATCCGAAGTCGTTTCAGGGTTTAGGACAATTCGAACACACATTTCACCTGTCGGGTTCACTAGGATTCCAGTCCTCACCCAAATCTCCTGACAGAAAGGCACGCTAATAGACAAACATGGATTTCCAACTCCCTGTTTTATGCAAGTAAATTGCCTCCTCGGTGGGGATTTTGTCACCTAAATGAAACCCCGACCACCACAAGAGAAAAGGGCGAGGGAGGGGTAATCTTCTTTGGAGCCCCTGGTCTTTTGGCTCTGTCCAATAATATGAGTAAAAATGTCGCTTATTTAACCACCATTCCTCCGCCCAATGCCAGGAATGTGTCACAATATACCTCAGTCTAATGGAAGAAATACGTTTCAAAATATCTCCACTGAACGGGTGAAATATATCAGGAAAAATACATCCGCCCATTGCGAAAATTACGTAGAAAATACTAATGCCTAGATAGAGAAAGCTCGTTTCCTTCTAACTCGAGAAATTCGTCACAATACATCTCCGTCCAGGAAGAGCGAATCTCCACAAAATGCCTTGATTAAGTCTGGAGGAGCACAGGTAAATTGTGTTAAATTACCCACCGTGTACGATGGTCAGGTTTTGTCCTCCTGTTTGTCCTAACCGGTGTTTTGTCCCCCTAAGCAATGACCTCCTACGACCTCATTTCGCCAAGGTCACGGTATTGTCCCGGGCTATGGTTCAGGCTGACCTCGCTTGACACCTCCAGGTGACCTGGTATTCACCTGCGCTTTTGTTGTCACTTGTTGGATTTGCTCCCTCCTTCTTATTCTTAAACTCTCTTTCTGATGACCATGCGGAGGAGTTGTCAAAGGAGAGAAGTAAGAGAGAGAGTGAGAGTGTGAGAAAGTTTGAAAGTGAGAAAGGGAGGGCACCATTGCTCGACTAGTCATTATATCTAATGTCTATGACTCGTACAGACAATTGTTGAGAATAATCAAAACAAATTAAACCCACATCTAGGAGTTAGGCAACTGAATTAAATCTGGTTGCATTGATTTGAATAAAATTTATGTAAAAGTTGGGCACGATCTTACAAGACGAGGTTGTAGAACGAAATGTCAACTCTGCAGAAGCTGATAGTATTGTAGGAATTAGTGACACTGTAGAAGGAATTGGGAGCATTGTAGAAGGAATTAGTAACACTGCAGAAGGAGTTGGTAACACTGCGGAAGGAATTGGTAACACTGCATAAAGAACTGGTAACATTAGGAGGAATTGGTAATACTGTAGAAAGAATTTGTAACACTAGAAATAATTGGCAACATTAAGAGAAATTGGTAACACTGTAGAAGAAATTGGTAACACTGTATGAGGAATTGGGAGCTCTGCAGAAGGAATTGGCAACCCTGTAGAAGGAATTGGCAACCCTGTAGAAGGAATTCACAACACCGTAGAAGAAATTTGCAACACTAGAAGGAATTGGCAACACTAGCAGGAATTTGTATTACTAGTTTGTAAATATCTTCAGACTGGATAAAAACTGGACAAGGAAGGTCAGCTCACATTATGAAGACGTGAGTTTTATCGCGAGGAAGGTAAAAACTACTCAACGAGCCGTGTCCTCAGCCAATGGAACACACTTCCTGCATAGACAGTCGCATGTATCTTTTTTTTTTAATTCGTACGCAAAATTTTTAATTGTTGTAATGTCATTATTTCTTATCCTCTGTTACTGTTTTGTAATCTATTTGTATGCATTTATTTTGTCTATCAGCTTGTTTTTTTTTATTTGTGTGTTTGACAATTTGTTCATTTGTTTGTGTATTGTCATTAATACACTAAAATAATCTGTTCAACATTATATACATCCCGCGTGGAGCAGTGGGTAACGTTTCTGCCTCGAAACGCGGAAAGTCTGGGTTCGATCCCCGGTCACTGCAGTGGAAAAATACTTTCATGGCTTCCCAAAAGCTCTCCACAACGGCGGGCATCAGAGATGCGGTAGCTCAGTGTCGCATGTAATCAATGGACCAAAAGGTCTCCTGTTGGCATGCTCCTTCTATGTAATCCTTTGTAATTATTGTCGAATTGATTACATTGATTTCAGACTTTATTCACAACCACGGCCATTCCAGCACACCAAAGAAACTTCACAAGCACTTCTCACCATACATAAAGTAGCGTATCTCCAGACAGGTTTTAATATCAAAACTACAAAATAAGAGATCCATTCACCCAGTCTTCGTCCAGCCTCAATATGGGTCAGATATTATTGTTCTGGTTGACCCATCCGTTGGTTTTCCACTATATTCTGACCCTCATCTGACTGCCCGACACCCTTGCGATTTCTTTTTTTCAGTTTCATTCACTTGAAGAATTCTCATCACCAATGTCGTTGATCTAAAAAAGAAAGAAAAAAAAAGTGACCAAGATATTGTTGGTTTGGGTTCGTTCGCCAACAACAAACAGTGACTGCCACTTGCCCTAGATGGTCAGAATGTTTAGGAAGGAAGGTAACGGCTTCGGCCGCAGCTAAGCGGCTCTAGGCGGACCCCCCCCCGAGTAGTTTTTGGTGATGATACCATGTGTGGGGTCGCGATCGACGGAGGTCCCCTTCAGCCCGGGGTCCACCGCCCTCGTCAGTTGATTTTGATCACCTGATCTTAACCAAAATAAAATCCTCAAAGAAGGTTATCATGCTGAAAGGGTTATGATAATTATATCCTCAGTAACTGGATTGTAACTTCGATAATCGAGGTCACGGTAACGATACCCAGTAACCATTACTTTGGTGGGAGTAATACCAGCGTCCAGTACCAGGAGAGACCTTCAGAGTCGACATTCTCCAATAAGGCTCTGTTCACACTAGCGGTTTGAACCGCGCGGAAACCGTGGTTATGTGTGAACGCCTCCATTGACTTGCATTGTAATTGAGCCGACGCGGTTCAAACTGCTAGTGTGAACAGGACCTTACAAATGAAGACTGAGCGCGGATTCAGAAAAGCCAGCCATTCTTCTCCATGGACTAGTAGGTCTGTTGGCGACGTAGCAATGGCGCCTGTGATATCACGATGACGTCACCAAGCTATGACGTCAAGCGATGACGTTATTGTTTTCTGAAGTTCATTGTTATGCAACGTCGTTTAATGATGTCACTAAATACTGCCAGTGAGTTATGACGTCAGTAGGATATGACGTCACCTCATAGGATACCCTACCTCTGAATGGAAGGCCTAGTCCTTAATTGTCTTTTTGTCTTTGTCGTCATCGTCGTTGTCGTTGCCCTCGCTCGTTGTTACTGAAATGAGAGAGTAGCTTCAACACTACGTTTAAGTGTAGTGTCGTTAAAGTGATGAATCGATCATTTGACACTGCAATCACAGCAAGGTTAACAGGATGAAGGAGAAGGAGGAGGAGGAAGTTGAGGAAGAGGAAGGACAGGAAGGAGGAAAGGTAGATGGAGAGATCGGGAAAATAAGAAAAAGCAAGGAGAGAGGAGTAATAGAGGTAGAGGAGGAGGAGGAGAAGGAGAAGAAGAGGAGGAGGAAGAGGAAGAGGTGTAAAGATGTACGGGGGGGGGGGAGTAACGAAAACCAGCGCATCGAACGAAGTTGTACGTGATTGCTGGAAACGACACTGTTGTACGAGTTAGCAGTTAGTCAATTAACAGGTCATTTTTCGGCGTTGGTACCTTCAAGTTTTAGGTTGGCTTTCAACTACTCGAGAGAAGATTTTATACAGAATTTAATTTCCAAAAATAAAACCTTTTAGAAGAACTTTACATATCATAGATATATAAAAAGTAAAGATATGGGTTTATTAAAGCAATTTTTATGTAGATGTTATGTGGTAAAATAACGGTTTCCATGAACATACCAGTTATAATTGAATTAATTTGTCTTACTACATATTTTTATTAGATTATTTCCTATCATTTGTTATTGCTTGTGCATACTGAAGTAAATTACGTAATGGGTAGAGATAAGAATTCCAAGTATCATTGTATATCACGTAGTTATGAAAAACAGAAAAATAATATTTCATTATTTCCAAAAAAATTATTTAGAAAGCGATGAAATGAAAAGACTGATATATTAAATACGAAGATGTTTAAATTGTGTTCATTACATTGTAGATGTAAAGATGTTGATATATAAAATAAACATTTTAAAATCTGACGCAATATTAGGAATTATAGCAATACAAGATACTCTTATTATATATGAAAAGTTAGTTACTTCGAAACTGAATATATTATCTTGTTTCCTACTTAATGACGTCATGCCGTTTACCCTGTGTCGCCATTTTCTCGTTTTGTAGACAAAATAGCAAATATTCTTTTCATACCTTGAAGGTGGTCTTTGGTTATCCACCAAAATAGTATTAATGAAGAACAGAAAAGGGAAATGTTGCGGTGCAACTATGATTATGTGAGTAATGTTACAATGCTTATGATAATCATTAAAAGCGTTATAGCTACT
>NC_134800.1:20235322-20257822 GCF_046742065.1 Oratosquilla oratoria
TTTCGTACGTATCGACTTTTCGCCATGCGCCGTCCACGACACGACGTCGTACTCTCAAATATGATCATGATTATCTATGGGCGCTTTCACACATCACAACCACGACCATGTGTGAAAGCGTCCATAGACACCCATGGTTATCTGAGAACACGACGTCGTGTCGTGGATGGCGCAAGGCGAAAAGTCGATGCGTGTGAAAAGAGCCGATCTTTAAACCCAGTGAATGACAGGGTCGGATTGTGTGTTTATTCTGGCTACCGACAAATGATTTTATTCACCTGAGACCGTTGTGAACCAATTAGCTCTTGTGTACCTCGAAGATTAATAAAATCGGCTGGCGGCAACCAGAATAGGATATGTTTAAAAACCACGTAAGAGAAGTATAAAGATATTGCAAGATAAAACTAAAGCTCTGGCTGATCGGGTTAGGGCGTCGTAACTTGCGGCGAAGGTCGAGGGGGTAGTGGTTCGATTCCTGCCACCGGCGAAGTTGAACCAAGGGCATGGTTAAGTTCCATGGTACAAAGTCCTCTGTGGGGGGCACCGTCCTAGCCTTCCGATGGTGGGGGGGGGGATTTGTGACGTTAAACCATATCACAAAACTAAAGTATTAAGGGTTTTACAACAAGGAACTGAAAGCTGATGTGGACGATTCGAAACGTGAAATGAGGAGGTGACTGGAGTCGCTCTGGCCCGCAATAAAATGCACACAAAGAGATAATGGAACCTGGGAACGATCGTTGATCACGGCAGAGGTGCTTGACAACGCCGGACAACTTTAATTCAATGGACGCCGTTGTTGCGGTCGTGATGAGCTTCGCTAATTATAATTGCGCTTACATTATTGTTATTATTATTGTTGCTATGTTTATTATTATAATTATTATTGTTATTTGTTTGTTTACCTTTATTCATATATATTTTTATTTGTTTATTCTAAGTAGTGTGTAAAGTTATGTTAAGCATTTCCTTTGAAGTGTTGCCTTGTTTGGAAACTGTGGAAACTTTGTTCAACCCAGTGTATCGGTTACAAGACACTTGCAGAAATATACGTGACTGCCAATTGATTAGAAGTCATTTCACATTCTTACATAATTTATTCCAAAAACGCGTTTCTGTGAAGTCTGAGTAAAAAAATAAAATATTGGAACTACCCAAGAATAAATAAATAAATAAACGCTAAGCCTACATCATTAGTAAGTATTCCCAAAGAGTTTTTTTTAGGAAGAATGTTGCTCGCTAACTTTGGCAAACAATCTGGCGGTCGCTGGCAACTGCATCATCAACGACGACTTTCATCATCTCGCTGTGACGTCATGTCGCCTTTTCAAGACCTCTCAAGTGAAAGAGATTTCTTTTGGTAGCGAGTGGCGAGTGAGATAATTGCAAAGTTATTACATAGTGATATGATAAGTGATTGGGGGGAAATAGAACGTAATCAATGTGATTCGGGGTGATAAGTGGAATGATGATGGGGCGGGAGATTAATGGGATTATTGATGGAAATTATCTTGTTATTGACGCGTTTGATGAATAGTCACGGGAAAAATATTTATTGGAATACTGGTAATTGGTTTATTTGCTATATATCAAGGCAATGATAACGTTGAGATCGCTGTTCTCTCTCTCTGTTCTCTCTCTGTATCTCTAAACACACACACATACACACACACGCATCTACCCACATGCATACACACGTACACATACACCAGATATTTTTTTCGCATTATAAGAGTGTAGCCGGGTGAAAAGCACACACCCACATCACAAACAAACCCTTTCATTCATTCATTCACCCCTCCCATCTCAGCACCACAGGGATAGAAGGACACCCTGACTCCCGGCACACTACTTGGGTCAAAAGCAATGCGTTGAGCCATAGTTACCCCGACAGCCTACATAGATTCACAATGTGACGACCCCACCTCTTCTTTCTCTCTCTCTCTTTCTCTCTCTCTCTCTCTCTCTCTCTCTCTCTCTCTCTCTCTCTCTCGCTCTCTCTCTGTCACACACACACACACACACACACACATACACACACTCCTCATCTACTCAAAATAAAATACTGAGCAAACAAAAAGAAAACCCTTTTGGGCTGCGTTGCACTTCATCCATTCAACATCTCCATTCACTCCTGTCTTTGCACGTTCTCTTCCCTGCTCGACAGACATGATATGTGCGTCCAATACCCATATACCTTGCCTCATTTAGCCACCTTAACAAAAGATCAAAAGCCAACTGGAACCATCCGACAAGAATCTCTCTCCTGTCTGTCTACTCGTCCAGTAAAGTTCAACATCTACATTCTACACCAATCGCTCCCGCTCGAACCATGAAGTGGATTATGCAAAGTCCCCAAGTAAAACACGATCTGAATCTGTCCCCTCCCCTCGTCACCTCAGTCTTCCGTGCTGAATACTCTTCCATCATCACTGCCTTATATATTGTCCACAACTCCCTTGCATCCTACAAAATCATATCACATTTACAGTGTCCTACAATCAACCTTAAGACCCGTCACCCAATGGTCCACAAAACCTATTCATGGATCATTCAGAGTTCCACCTGTTTCAAATATGTATCTCTCTGCTGGGTGCCATCTCATGCTGGCATCCCAGGCCATGAATGAGCTGACAAGGCTGGTCGAAAGGCAACAGCATCCACCCGTTTCTATCCCTTCACTTCACTACCAATACCGGACTATTACCTAGTTTTTCGAGAAAGATTGCTAAACGTATGATAAATCATCAAAAAACAGTCAAACGACAAATTAAGGAATTTTATTTGGCATTGAATCAATATACATGAAGTGCAGACAAAGGAAAGAACACATAGTTCGAAATAACAATTACAAATGCCGTAGATAACACAAAAAAGCCCTTGCATCAATATAATTAATTTTCATATTAGTGACAGTAATGTCCAGGCCAACTACACGATGAACGGCGTACAAACAATGCTCGGAGGTTATTAGAACTGCAAATAAATCAATTGGATTAATAGGTAGAGCTTTTGAGTTTAGAACTCAGGAATTATCCTTAATCAGTACAATGCCCTAGTCAGACCTAACCTAGAATACTGCGCACAGTGCTGGTCTCCATACTACAAGAATGATATACAAAAGTTAGAAAAGGTACAACGCAGAGTAACAAAGCTCATCCCAAGGTTGAGGAACAAGTCATACGAAGAGCGCTTAAAGGAACTTAATTTGTTTAGTCTCTCGAAACTGAGAATGAGAGATCTAACTGAGGTCTTCAAAATTGTCATAGGAATTGAAAACATGGATGTGGAAAAATATTTTCAATTTGACATCTCCAACACAACTACGAGTACTGGATGCAAGACTGTAGGAAAACGATTTCAAACAGACTTGGCAAAATACTCTTTCTTCAATCGCGTTGTTGATATATTAAATGGTCTACCATCCAACTTCATTGATTGTTCCACTGTAGAGGTATTCAAAAAAGTCTCGACATCTACTTAGCTACAAATCCCCGACTAGAATGATTTACTTCTAGATATATTAATGAGAGAAGAAAGAGAGAAACGGAAGAAAATAATAATAATAGTAGTATTGATGATAATAATAATAGGTAGTACCGAAACAGCCATGTAAGGACCAGTATGTCTTTTGTTGTTCGTTTGCCCATGTAACTTCGTGTAACGTGAAACACCACTAGTACGCTTAAGAAGACATCTCCGCCTCGCATATGGCCACCTCACGACAGGAAATGGCCCTCCCATTTGCCAATGTAAGGTTCCCCACACAATACCACACATAGGGGTAGGATATCCAATTTTCACAACACCCCGCAGCAACCACATACTCTGTCATTTAATACTCGAACAACAATGACTACACTAAATCCTGGGCAACGAAACGCCAATACATTTATTATTTCTCAACAACTTACAGAAAACAGGACTATTAACCAAACTATAAATACCCTAGGCCAACGCGCGAAGCATAAGATAATGCACGACAACGGCACAAGATTGTCCACAAGAATAGAACCGCTGGTGAACTACAGTCCATAACCACAACACCCCATCCAGTCATCTCATTCTCGGTCTTCCTTTCAATGTCATTCCATTCACTTCTACGTTCTCTCTCTCTCTCTCTCCTTTTTTGCTACTCTGTCCTTGTTCGCTCTTTCCATCCATCCAAACCACCTCCACACACTCTGTGTTATCTTATCCGACAGTTCCCTTCTCACTCGCCCCCGTTTTCTGTCCCGCCTCCGCATTTCTCGCTGTATCCATTCTTGTAACACCTATCATATTTCTCGAACACTTCATCTCAGAAATATCCATTCCCTTCCTTTCCGCTTTCCTCCAACTCTCTTCTCCATCAAACAACGGTATTACAATCACTCCATCATCCAACTTTCTCTTTGGATACATCCCCATATATAACTATATTTCGTAACCATTTTCATTCTCCCCATATATCAAATATCTTCTTTTATTCTATAATTCACATCCACTCCTCCATTCACTGCTACATGCAACCCCAAATACTTGGAAACTATCCACTTCGTCAAACCATTCACCTTCTACACGTTCAACGCTCCACCATCATCATTCCTTGTATGTCTCGCCACTTTCCTTTTGTCCACATTCATTTGTAAATTTCTTCATTCATATGTCCTTCCAAATTTCAGTCGCCAATTTCAGTCCCTCCTCAGACTCAGTCACAAGCGCAGAGACATCCGCAAATTGCAACTGGCTCACTTCCAGTGTCCTTCCATTCTCACCCACCAATTCCAAACCTCTGCTTAGCATTCCTGCGTTTATCTCCCTCATAACCCAAGCCTTATACACGTTAGGCAAACATGGCTACATCACATAACCCTTACGCACTACCGGGTTTACTTTAGACCATTTGCTCTTTCCCTTTCCGACCCTCACACATGCCTTACTACTTGTATGATTTTTTAGACTGCCTCCATGTATTCGTAATAAGTTACACAAAGCTTTTTTCCAATAGAATTATTTTCATTCTCAATTGGTGACCGCACGCGACACGACATAGTTTTGATTTTTTCAGACTCCTCTGGACAACGAGATAGCCTCCTAGTAAACGTGACTACATGAATTCTGGAAAAAAAAAATGTTAAACATGCGCTTAGAATAGTATGTAGATTTTTTCCCTCATGTAAAAGGGATAGCCAAGTTAAAGCATGTCTTAACTCCTCCCCGGAGAAAAAATACAAGAAATATAATCCCCAGTTCCTTCGCTCTTCGCCATGAGAGCATGGTGATGGTATCCTTATCCCACCACAGAAGGACAAGAATAGAAGATGCAGAGTCATGGGCCTGGTGCAGAGGTAGAGGGAAAAAAAAAGAAAAAGAAAAAAAATGAAAATAAAAATTAAAAAAGAAAATTTTTCAGCAATCTTCTATGAGTGAAGATATGTCTCCTAACATGAAAGAATGCTGCAGGGACTAAGAGCAGACCGATAGGAACATAAACATTATAGCTTGGGAGGAAGCGCTAAAAGCCTTTGGCCTCAGGGTAGGGTTTATCACCCGTGACCGGCGTTAAACCACCTATCCAACTAAACCCATTCACTGTGACTCTGCGTACGTGCGTATTTTGACACCAGGTGATTTTATTATTATCTAACGAAGTAGACTCTCCTTTGACCAAGGGACGAGTAACCTAAAAATAGATTCTTGAAGAAATGAAACAACATCGAGGAGACTTCGGGTCATAAAAAGGGACATCTAACGGGGCCACGGTGAGGTCCTTCAAGGCTTGGTATGGGTCAAGCTAAGACACGGAAACACGTCGAGTGTCTTGCAGGCCATAAAGGGTTGTCAAAGGCCTTGTAAAGGGCGCCAGAGGGGACGAGGCATGTGCACGTGGACCTGATTTGGGATTGGAAGTAAGTTTAGCCCCTTAGGGAGGGAGAAGGAGGGGGGCTAGTGAAAGGGCTCTCCTCAGCTGGATGAAATCGTCTCGTGAGAACCAGCATAGGAACACAAGACGATGTAAGCTCCGAAAGGGTCCATCCAGGAAGTTCGATGCGTCTACTTGAATTGCTCCTTTTTATTCTCTTTTTTAAACCATTATGGTTAATGTGTGTGTGTGTGTGTGTGTGTGTGTGTGTGTGTGTGTGTGTGTGTGTGTGTGTGTGTGTGTGTGTGTGTCTGTCTGTCTGTCTGTCTGTCTGTGTCTGCGTGTATGTGTGTTTGTGTGTCTGTATCTGTGTGTGTATATGCCTGTCCCTTTGGGAATTGGAGGCGCTTTCCTTTACTCAATAGAATCGTCTGCTGGTAATCGTAATAAATATACAAGACGACGACACTGCCGGAAGAGCATAAGGATTACGAAACCGCTTCCTATAGTTGGATGAAACCGGCTGATGGTAGGCACAACCGATAGATAAGATAACGTTTATCCCATGTAGGCATGTCCCTGTACATACTTCTGCCACCACATAACGCTGAGGACATACCAACACAAGTTGGGCAACAACAGGCGACATATGTCTACCCCGCCAGGATGACTCATGCGCGCGCAATCGAAAACAAGATTGCACGAGTGCTGTTGAGCGCTGGCAGCGCCTCGCCCGCGGCCCGCTTCCAACGCGGCCCCGGGTAAATGATCCTCCGGCTTCCCCCGTCTCACTTCAGTGTTGTAATCCAGTGTCGCTTTGGACTAAACAAAGACATATAAAACAACTACAACAACAACAGCAATTTCAGTTCCAACAAGTACTACAAGTGTAACAATTATAACTTAAACGAGTATAACTACAGCTACATCAACAACACAAGAACATAAGAACATAAGAATGAGGGAGACTGCAAGAGACCATAAGGCCTACACTAGGCAGCTCCATATCTATCATTACCTGTCATCCCCATTCATAAAGTTGTCCAACCGTTGTCCAACAACTGATAGTTTCAGCGCTCGCTACATGGTTATTGATCACTCTGTTAGTCAACCAATTCTTGCCTATTTCCTTCTTAAATCTAAATTTGTCCAGTTTAAATCCATTACTGCGAGTCCTGCCCTGTTGTTTTAATATGATGACCTTGTTTGCATCACCCTTGTTAAAGCCTTTGATCCACTTGAACACCTCAATTGGATCACCCTGCACTCTGCGTCTTTCCAGAGGGTGTAAGTTAAGGTCCCTAAGCCTCGCAACAGCAACTTCAGTTCCAACAAGTAATACAAGTGTAACAAGTATAACTCCAACGAGTACAACTACAAGTACAACAACAGTTTTATCTCCAACAAATACTACAAGTGTAACAAGTTTAACTTCAACGAGTACAACAACAAGTACAAATGCAGTTACAGTAAGTACTATAGTTACAACAGTTTCACCTACACGTACTAAAAGTGTAACCAGTACAAATGCAACGAGTACAACTACAGGTACAAATACAGCTATGGTAAGAACTACAACTACAACGATCACAACCACAACAAAACGTACGAATACAACTACAGTAAGAACTACAATTGCAACTACCGTACGAATCTATATAATCTTTAACTATAGATTGTGAAGGATTTTTTAGTCAAATAAAATAATCCTGGTGGCAGGTAGAGTGAATATATTAGACAACTAAATTCATTTGTGGGTTAACACTTATCAGGATCACGTGACGTATTTTGTTGAGTTTGTTCCAGTTGAGGAAGGAAGAATTCATGTCAATAAACAATCTCTCCTCCTCAGATCTAACAAAATCTGGAGAGGAAGCAACATTACTGAAGGGGTTAAACAATAGTGTGTAGGTTATATTCGCACGAACACACACACACACACACACACACACACACACACACACACACACACACACACACACACACACACACACACACACACACACACACGTACACACACACACACACACACGTACACACACACACACACACACACACACACGTACACACACACACACACACACACACACACACACACACACACACACACACACACACACACACACACACACACACACACACACACACACACACACACACAGACAGACACACACATACACACAAACCATAATGGTCCAGAAAAGAGAATAACAAGGAGCAATTCAAATAGACGCATCGACCGTGTCCAACTCGACGCAGGAAACGACAGAGGTAAACAGAAGTAAAGAAATGAGTATATATATATATATATACATATATATATATATATATATATATATATATATACATATATATAATTTCCATTTATTTATTGATTCATTTGTAAAATATGTCACTCTCCCTCAGTGGAATAAAATCGTCCGGCTTTATCCTGAATCAAATATATGAGGGGCATCACAATGGCGAATTGGTTAAGCAAGTTTTTATCCTTGTACTGTGGATAATATATCTCTGGTTAAATGAATTACTTAGTGAGAATAAAGTTTGTGTTAATTCGCCACGAGAAGTTGAAGAGTAGTAGGAAATGTCGATTTAAGATTTGGGAGTACAATATATATATATATATACATATATATATATATATATATATATATATATATATATATATATATACTGTATGTGTGTGTGTGTGTGTGTGTGTGTGTTTATTTGAATGGATACAGGTTTAAATCCCGCTAGAGTCAACGTGTGACGGCAGTAAGGGTATCACACGGTATTAAATCCCCGTGTTCTGACATAAGGAGTCATGTTTAGCCACCTCGTAGTGTGGGTAACGGCCGAACGTTACGGGTATTGGTGCGTACTGAAGAGATGCGAGGTCGTCTATGGGGATAGAAACGCCGGTCAACAACAGCAGCAACAACAACTACTACTACTACTACTACTACTACTACTACTACTACTACTACTACTACTACAACAACGACTTCTACAACAACTACAACAACAACAACTACTAAAACAACTACTACTACTAAAACAACAACTACTACTACAACAACTACAACAACTAATACAACAACAAATACTACTACAACTACTACTGAAACAACTACTACTACTAAAACAACAACAACTACTAAAGCAATAACTACTACTACAACAACTACTACTAAAACAACTACTACTACTAAAACAACTACTACTACTAAAACAACAACTACTACTAAAGCAATAACTACTACTACAACAACTACTACAACAACAACTACTACAACAACTACAACACCAACTAACAGAAACTCCCTCCCTAATCCCCACCCCCTTAGCGGTAAAAAATATATCCCAAGAAGTGAAAACAAAATAACAATGATATAATCGTGTACAACAATATCAGACGAGGGTTGTCGGACCTTGTGGGTATCTGGTAAATAAATAAATGAATAAACAAACAAATAAATGGATCAGTAGACTGATAAATCTTGTTCACGGGGCGTACAACAGGAAGCCACGAGTGCATGTAAGAATATAAGGTTGTAATACAGGGCGAAGAGGCTAAATGACACAGGACGGTGGACCTGTATGAAAAGGTAATCGTTTCCCTCGTGACGTGTCCCAACAATGGGCCGACGTCTCCCAGAACTTCCACGAAGGCTGTCTTGACTGGAAAGTCTTTTCGTGAGTACACAAAGGAGAAAGTTAAAATAAGAGTTTGGAAAAAAAAAAGACGAGTCGGGGAAACCGCCCAGTGTACTATGGGAGCACAGGAACCTTTTATGGCTTGTTATTCCATGGTCAGTTAAAAGTCCAGTCACAGACTTCAACTTCCTAATGATGTCAGCTAAGGATCATGTCGGCAGACCTTCTCTCAATAGCGTGAATTATCCCTGAGTTTTTTTTCTTTCTTTTTTTTTTCTTTTTTTTAAGATTTGGGTGAATAAAATCGTTTGGCAGTAGCCAGAATAAACTTAGAAATGTATATCCACGGTTGAGAGTTCAACGAATCCGAAAGAGCTGAGGACCTTCCACCAGGAGTCTCTCACCTTTGCCCTGCGTACGTCATAGTTAGGAAGAACGTAGGTCAGAAGGTGCTGAGCTTCACCTCTGCCCGATGCTCTCGGACAGCCAGGGCAAGTGGCAGTCGCCAGCACCCGTTAGGGATAGAAACCGGGTTCGCGTTGCTGTGAGACGAGACACTAGGACACTAGTTATGAAGAAGGAAGAAGAGGAGAGGGATGGAGAGGTGAAGGAGGAGGAGGAGGATGGAGAGGACGAGGAGGAGGAGGAGGAAGAGGAGGGCTATAGAGAGGAGTATGAAGATGAAGAGGAGGTGGGTGAAGAGGAGGGGTATGAAGAGGAGAACGTGGACGTGGACGGAAATCTTTGGAAAGTGAATCAAAGGCTCGCGTGTCATGTGATTTTAGATTTTTTTTTTTTTTACTACGAAGCATCGGGAATACCCTTGTGAAGGGTCCGTGTAGTCTGGCCCCGCGCATGTTTATGCAGGAATTATATTGATTCTTTACCTACTATTTCGGATAATCAAACTGACTCATGACATAGTAGAGCAATCTATATGTATAGGCTATATATATATATATATATATATATATATATATATATATATATATATACATATATATACTATACATATATATATATGATATATATATATACATATATATATATATATAATATATATATACATATATATATATATATATATATATATATATATATATATATATATACATACAGGGTGTTTCAGAATATTTGAAACCCTTCTTGGGCTTCTCATAAGTTTCCTGTTGAAACTAACTTAAATTGTTTTTGTTTTTTGCATATGATTGGATAACAATGACCTGGACAAAAGAAAAAGTTTTCTGTATAAAGGCACTACAAGACCAAAGCATTCAAGACTGTTCAAACCAAGTTTTAGGTATCTATTCGATTTAAACCATTACCCAAACAAGAGTCAAATTTTCAAGTGGGTTCAAAAATTTGAAGCCTATGGAAGTGTAGAGGATCGTAGAAAGGCTAGAAAATCACCTACTGGAGCTCTTGTCACAGTCCACACACCTGAGAATGTCGCGATTGTTTAAGATTCTGTGGGCCGAACACCGACCAAATCTCTTCGTCGTAGGAGTCGACAGCTTGGGATTTTATGTTCTTCATTTAGACGCATTTTGATCACGGATATGAAACTCTATCCTTATAGGATTCAGATCAAACATCAGTTCACCCAGGCTGATAATGATAAGAGTCACCATGTGTGGGTGGTTCTCTCAAAAGATTGAGGAAAATAAAAACTTCCTGAACAATGTGTGTATTTCTGATGAGGCCCACTTTCTGCTTTGTGGCCATGTTAACTCCAAGAACTGGGTTTTCTGGGGCACTCACAACCCTCACTGTATTGCTGAGCAGCAACCTTTGCATTCAAAGAAATGCATTGCATGGGTTGCAATGTCCAAGCATGGAATTATTGGACTTTTTTTTTTTAGATGAGAAAGGAAATGTGACAATAACAAAGGAGCGTTATGTAAAAATCATGGAACTATTCTGGGGCGAGCTGGAGGAACGTGATGTTGTTGAAGATGAACAGTGGTTTCAGCAGGATGGTACTCCTCACACTGCAAACATTACCATGGACTGGTTGAAGGAACACTTTGGGGAACACATCATCAGCCGCAAAACCGACACAGAATGGTCCCCACATTCCCCAAACCTCAACCCCCAGACTTTTTCCTCAGGGGTTTCCTCAAAAACAATGTCTATAAGAACTACCCTACTACCATACCAGAGCTGAAAGCAGCCATAATAGCGAACATTCAGACCATCAGTCAGGAGGACTGTGTGCGTGTTATCAATAAACTTGCACGGCGCGTCCAGGAATGCCTCCCACTCAATGGCGGACATTTGGAGCATATTCTCTAAGCGCCCTTTTTTTCCAAGTTTATGCCTTACCACTTTGAAATGTATAATTGCTGTTATCTCAGCTTCAGATAGATGTAATCACTATCAATATATTATGTTTGGATATTAAATAAAGCCTAGTTGAATGAGTTTATTCTGAAACACCCTGTGTGTGTGTGTATATATATATATATATATATATATGTGTGTGTGTGTGTGTGTGTGTGTATGTGTGTGTGATTCACCATGGTCTTGGATCACGTGTTGGACTCGTGATCGGCAATTATTAACCTCCCGGATAAGAGCTCAGAGCTCGTATGACCGATCTATGGGTAATAATATGACCTTACACGCACACACACTCCCAACTCCCCGCCCACGAGAGTTGGAGTAACAACCCGCAGCGCAGCAATACTGAAATTATTTCAGCCCTGGGAAGGATTCGAACCCGGACCGCCGTAGTGGCAGGCGAGAACTCTAATCACTGCGTGTGTGTGTGTGTGTGTGTGTGTGTGTGTGTGTGTGTGTGTGTGTGTGTGTGTGTTGTTTTGTTCATGGGTCAGGTTCACGGTGATTGTTTCTTAAAGGAATCGTAACTGCGAATACTTCGCGAAAACTAAAACCCAACAGTCCCAAGACTCGAACCCACAAACACTGGCACACGAGTCAGCCACTCCACCCACCAGGAGGGAGAGTGGGGGGATGGGTGGAGATGGAGAGAGAGGAAACTATGGTGGAGTGAGAAGGAGGATTAGGGGATTTCGGAGGTCCACCATACGCTGAGGTCATAAACAGTAACACATGTGAACCCCAAAGGTTTTACTATGAAGTACTATATGGAAACTCCTTTCTCATTTCCTCCACTGCCAACAAACGTATCACCGTTCAAAGTCGTATACTTTGTACATTTCCCGTGGCTCCTGCGGATTCGTTTGACTAAAGGTACATTTTGCTCGGTACGATTATCGCTTAACGATGGTCGTCAAACGATTGTCTAAAGCACTGATTCTTTGTTTTTGAATGACGGGGCTCTTTTGCTTTGACCGGCTGCCGCTAGGGTCGCTAAAATGAAAGAATTAGTACTCTAGACAATCGTTTGACGATCATCGTTGAGCCATGAACGATCATCGTTGGACGATAATCGCACCGAGCAAAATTCACCGTAAGACTTCGGTTACGAAATTTTCGAAGTCTATTACGATACTCCTAGACCCTGAAGGCACTCCCATGGTCAGGTCTAGGCAGTCTAGCGCTCTCTAACTAAATTCTGATTAACATCTGATTACTAGAAGGATAAAGTAAAGTGAGGTGGAGTACTCCCATGTATTCAGCACTTCTCAGCAACCCCTGAAATTGGTTTCAGCAACCCCAGGATAGACCGAGACCCTTTCAGAATGGGAACCCTGCCCTCCTCGACCGAATAGAATAGTCTGACGCTAACCAGAATGAAATATATAACGATTTTGATCGTAACAATTAGGCTGGTTGAGCCCTTACCCACTTCTTATGTTGAATAAAATCGACCGACGCCAGCCAGAAGAAAACACGTAAAGTGCGCCATCGTAACGGTTAGTGTCGCCTTCGAAGGATCGTTGCTGTGGCATCTGCTAATCTCTTTGTTTTGGGTTTCTTTCGGGCCAAGAGCCCGCCCGGCGGCGATGGCGGCTGCGGCGACTGGTGGTGGCTGAAGTGGGCGGTGTGCGCTATATCCCATGTCGCCCTCAGTTCAACGGATCCACACTAGCTAGAGCCGGGATTCTCAACCTATTTTTAGTATACTTATGAATCGCTATTCATTAACCTCCTGGAGATGACTTCAACACTAAATTTAATCGTTTTGCATCCACTAACTGGTAGTGGCTTTCGGTTGACGGCCCCACTCGTGAACCGCCGTGGCCCAATAGGGTCACATGGTCCATAGGTTGAGAACCATTGAACTAGAGTGATTACGTCAGGGCATTGGAAAGCGCGGTTTGTCCCCTTCGCCGAGGGGAGAGACTTGGTTGATTTTCTTTTTGCTTTCGTCGAGCGATTTCATTCAGTTGTGAGAAACTTTCCCAGGGCAAAAGGTTCACACGATACCCTTTTGTGTGTGTGTGTGATTCACCATGGCCTTGGATCACGAGTTGGACCCGTGATCCACAGTTATTAAGCCTCCCGGATGAGAGCTCAGAGCTCGTATGACTGATCTTTGGAGTTGGAGTAACAACTCGCAGCGCAGCGATACTGAAATTATTTCATGCGTGTGTGCGTGCGCGCGTGTAGGAACTTCATGTCAAAATATTTCAAATACGAGTAATATCCAGGATAGTCTCTTCCCTCCCCTCCTTTCTGGTAAGAACCCAACTCCTGTCTAGCTTGTGGTAACCGTTGATCCCAAGAAATCGTAACTGAAGACTATTTGGACCAAAGCCAGACGATTCTGTTCATTTCGGGGTTGCGAGGGTTGAAGAGAACAAAGAGGGACTCAAGGAGGAGGTGGAGGACAAGAGAGAGTAGAGGAAGAGGAGGATAAGGAAGAGGAGGAGGAGGAGGAGTGAGAGGAGGAGGAGGGGCAGGAAGAGTATTAGGACCGTCACGGACAATAACAGCAGATGGAGGAAGACTGCGAGGAGGAGGAGGAGGAGGTAGAGGAAATGGAGGTTGAGGAGTCCGAAGAGGAGGAGGAGGTGGTGTTGGTGGAGGAGGCTGAAGAGGAGGAAATGGAGGTTGAGGAGGACGAGGTGGTAGAGGAAATAGAGGCTGAAGAGTACGAGGAGGTAGTGGTAGTGGAGGAGGTTAAAGGGAAGGAGGAGGAGAAGGAGGAGGGAGATAAGGAGGAGAACGAGAAGGGGTTGGATGTGGAGGAGGACGAGTATAAGGACGAGGAGGAGGAGGAGAAGGAGGAGGAGGAGGACGAGAACGAAGATGAGAACGAGGAGGAGGAGGAAGAGTGTGAGAGGAAGGAGGAGGAGGAGAAGAGCGCGGGTGAGCTGTGTAGTCCCTGCGGGAACGCGTGACGTCACCAACATTACTATTTCATTCATTCGCCGACGCGACTTCCTCTGCGCTGTTGCCACATGGGCCAGTCGACACACTCCGCCTCCAGCATGCACGCACACCCACGCGCGCGCCCCCGATTCACACCCACACCCATAAATGCTCATACCCATACACACACACATGCATACACACACACACATACACACACACACACACACACACACACACACACACACACACACACACACACACACACACACACACACACACACACACACACACAAGCACGCACGCGGGTACACACACCACACACACAGGCAGACACGCAAACACACACACACACACACACACACACACACACACACACACACACACACACACGCACGCACAGAGAGAGAGAGAGAGAGAGAGAGAGCCACACAGTCTCTCATACACACACATACACACACACACACACACACACACACACACACACACACACACACACACACACACACACACACACACACACACACACGAGCGCAGAGACACACACACACAAGCACGCACAGACACAGGCACACTTGAACACAACCACTTCCTTTTTATAATGTTATCTAAAAGAGTTAAGAAGTGGAGTGTAAGTTTTCGAGTAATAATACACCGTCCTGCATCATATCCCTGTCAGACAACTGGGTTACCCCCTTCCGTGCCGTGTGGCACTTTTCCCTTCATTAAGGCTGCCTTCAGGTGATTTTATTGATCCTAGTGGCTCTCCCTTGGCGAAGAAGGAGTGAGAGTGAGTGCCGTGAGAGTGAGAGTGCCATAAGAGTGAGAGAGCTTGCCCGTCTGTCAGTACTGTCTGTCTGCCACAGTCTGGCTCCAAACCTCGACCACTTTTTTGTCGCTTCAACAGCGCCAGCGCCCTGAGTGGAGGAAAGGATGTCTCTTAAAAAGAATTGTAACATTTCTCATGAATATTCTTGTATTCTGCATATTTCTTTTACAGCATCCGTGCAAAGTAATGATGGGAATGTTTCCAAAGGGTAGATGAAGATTACTGAAGATGAACTATGTTGACAGCAAGCGAAAACGTAGTGAGGAAATCTTAAATGTTGTCAGTTCTGTCGTCCGATTCTTCTGTCTGGCTCTGGCTTCGAACTCGTAAATCCATTGTTTCGTCATTACCAGTTAGGAGTTAGTCAGTTAACTTAGTTATGTATTGATACTAACTCGACATATGCCTGAACCGAGGGGAGATTATCTTATTTTCTAGAATGCATAGTTACTTTCTAGACTCGTTCGAACAAGGCGACAGGAAATGTACAATAACATCAGCGTGATTATTTAATTCTTAGGGTCTAGACTGAGAAATGCATCGCCTCGTATATTTCATTTAAACGATAATGACCTTGGTAAAGATCATAGTGATGATGATGTTTATGTTAATATTGATTATGATACATTTAGGATACAATCGCCCGTCGCTTGTCACGACATCTGTGAGTTTCGTTGGTAAAAATATATTTAAATAAAATAGTCTTGATCCCATTCAACCCTCGTTTACACGGGGCAAGTTGAGAGGCAAGTCAAGTGTGCAAGTTACTTGAACTGGAGAGGAAAGTGAGTAACTACACGTTCACACAGGCTACTTGTCTCTGACTTGAGCTGTGTGAACATGCCCTTGCTCGCTTTCCTCTCCAGTTCAAGTAACTTGCACACTTGACTTGCCTTTCAACTTGCCCCGTGTAAACGAGGCTTTATATACGCAGGATCCTGTCTGAAAAGGACGCCATTTTTGCGAAGGGGTCGAGGAAATTGGTTTGGAATCGTTGTAACGGGAATAAAACGAGTTCGCAGCAGTCGTGGGAAATGCGCCTAACACTATCGTAATTTGTTATTATTTTCATTGTTGTTATTTTTATCATTATTGATATTATTGTTTGTTTATTTATTTATTTGTTTATATATATATATATATATATATATATATATATATATATATATATGTGTTATTTATTCTAATTTTTTTTATTTAATTATTCATTTTATTTTATTATTATTATTATTATTATTATTATTATTATCATTCATTTATATTTTATTTATATTCTATTTACCTATTTATTTATTCTATTTATTTTTATTTATCATTATTATTCTTATCTATTTATTTATTTATTTATTTATCTATTTTATTTATTATTATTATTATCATTTTATTTATTTATTTATTTTATTTTATTTATTTATTTATTATTTTTTTTGCGTAGTTTCCATGGGTTCGAGACGGCCATCCCGTCCTGGGGTCCGACCTTTACTTAAATAAAATAGATTGGCTTTTGCTGTAACATCGTCTATACAGCGCGGCACCGCACTAAAGGATTTTCTTCTTTGTTGGCGTCCCACAAGGATCTGTTCCTTCTCTCCCATCTCTTCAGATCCCGTCAACACTCTCAACCTCTAGAGGTGCAGCCCCGTGTAGCTGGCACTCGGTCTCCGGACCGAGTTAATGTCTTTGTTTGACAACCGGCGACTGATCCTCTTCTCTTCGTCCTACCAGCTGGTGACAGAGAAAGAAATTGAAATTGATGTAACAAACATCATTACAACGTTTCTTCTTCACCATCACCACTATCACCATCATTATCATCACCTTCAGCACCACCACAATCTCCACTACCATCATCACCATAATCACCACCATTACCATCATCACCACCATCATCAACATCACCACCACCACAATCCCCACTACCACCACCACTACCACCATCATCACCGCCACTACCCCCATCACCACAATCACCACCCCATCACCACAATCACCACCATTACCATCAACATCACCACAACCACAATCCCCACTACCACCATCACCATAATCACCACCATTACCATCACCACTATCACCATCACCACCACTACCACCATCACCACCACCATCAACATCACCACCACCGCAATCCCCACTACCACCACCACCGCAATCCCCATTACCACCACCACCGCAATCCCCATCACCACCATCACCACCATCATCACCACCACTACTACCATCACCACCACCATCACCAACACCACCATCACCAACACCACCATCACCATCACCACCATCACCGCTACCGTCATCACCATTACCATCACCACCACTACCACTATCACCACAATCACCACCATTACCATCATCACCACCACTACTATCACCAACATCACAATCACAATCACCACCATTACCATCACCACCACCACCACCACTACCATCATCACCATTATCACCACCGTCACCGTCACCGTCACCACCATCCTGTTGGCGCCTTATGGGACGGGGGGGGGGGGGAGGGGGTCTATCGCGATCTCCGGAAGCGGTTCTGGTCTCGGCCGCTTCGTCACGTAATGAAGGGAAGTTGCAATAGCACCACCGGAGACGGACGGACGGACGGACGGACGGAGACAGAAGTGAGTCGTTCTTAAGGAGGAAGGAAAGAGGAGGTCGGGGGGGGGGGGAAGACGAGGAAGAGGAAGAGAGAGTGGGAAGGGAAGAAAATAGGAGAATGGGAAAGAAGGATGGGAAGAAGAGAACGTGAAGGAAGAAGAGAAAGATGAGAAGGAAGAGGATGACGAGAGGGGGAGAGAAGGAGAGGAAAAGGAGGAAGAAAAAGAGATACTGAAGTAATAGGAAATGAAGGGGAAAATGGTGAATGAAGACGGAAGGGGAGGAAGAAGAGGAGAAGAAGGGGAAGAGGAGGAGAAGGTAAAGAAGAAAAGGAGAAAGAGAAGAAGAAAGGAGAAGAAGGGGAGGAGGGGAAGGTGAAGAAGAAAAGGAGGAGAAGGTGAAGATGGAGAGGAAGAAGATGAGAAGAAAGGGAGAAGGAAGAGAAGAAGAAAGGGGAGAGGAAGAAAAAATACAAAACGAGGGAGCGGGGAAGGAAGACCGAAAGTGAGAAGACTAAGGAGAGGAGAGGAAGCAGGAAGAAGGTGATGTTGATGAAGTGAAAGAAAAGGAGGAGGAGGAGGAGGAGGTGGAGGTGTGGGGGAGGGGGAGGGGGTGAAAGGAGGAAGGTGTGGCCAAGAACGAGGACACGGGGCGGGTCAGAAGCAGGATGAAGAAGAGGAGGATTAGGAGAAGAAGCAGCAGGAGGAGGAGGGGGTGGAGGGAAGAGGAAGCAAATTACATGGTATGAGAAATTGATCGTCTTGACTTGATAGCAGCAGGAAGGGAAAGAATGAATGAAAGTGCAGGATGGGGGGGAGGAGGAGGAAAGTAAGAAGAGGGAGGGGAGGAGGAGGAGGGGGAGAGGAAGTGGAGGAAGAGAAGGAGAAGGAGAAACAAGGAGGAGGAAGAGAGGAAGTGGAGGAGAAGGAGAAGAGGAGGAAAGTAAGAAGAAAGAGGGAGGGAAGGAGGAGAGGAAGTGGAGGAAAAGAAGGAGGAGAGGAAGGAGAAGGAGAAGGAGGAAGAGAAGGAAATGGAGGAAGAGAAGAAGAGGAGGAGGAAAGTAAGAGGAAAGAGGGAGGGAAGGAGGAGGAGGAGGAGAGGAAGTGGATGAAGAGAAGGAGGAGGAGAGGAAGGAAAAAGAGGAGGAGGAAGAGAAGAAGAGGAGTTGTAAGTGGGGTAAGGGGAGGGAGGGAGGGAGAGAGAAATCACACGTTATAACGAAAAAGAGAACACGTATTACCGGTGCCTCAGACTTAGCACAGTAAGTTTGGAGTAGAGAGAATATCACTCAATCAGCGCAAGATCATTACCATCAGTCATAGGGAAGTAAAGACGGGCCCCCGGGGCTAGGGAAGCGTAAAGAAGGACCTTCAGTACAAGGGAAGCCCAAAGACGGACAAGAGAAAAATAAATAAATAAATAAATGAATAAATAAACGCAACTACATTCGAACGACTCTGGGTATTTCGTGAACCCCGAAAGCGTTGCATGTAAACACACGCACACATACATATGCACGCACACACGCACATGCACACACACACACACGCACATGCACACACACACACACGCACATACACACACACACACACACACACACACACACACACACACACACACACACACACACACACACACACACACACACACACACACACACACACACACACACACACACACACAGAAAGAGAGAAAAAGAGCGAGAGAGAGAATAGAAAAGAAGAAAAAGAGAAAGTTCCCCTAACTGATCCTAATCCAGGACCTTCTTCAGGACAGCCCCTCCCCTTCCTCCCCCTACAGGAATTTTGTAATCTTAAGTTGTGTGGTGCCCTTAAAAGACGCCAATGGCCGCCCTTGTTATCCTTTGTCCTTTGAATAATGAAGAATTGGGAGGGGAAACCCTTGTGGGGGGGAGGGGGAGGAAGGAGGAGGGGGAGGAAGGAAGAGGTTTGGAAGGATCTGGAGGAGTTATGGGGAGGGGAGGAGTATCTGAAGCGGGGGAAGGAAGTAACAGGTCAGATGGAGGGGGACAAAAAATGGAGTTTGGATTGAAAAACGTGGAGTTTTTTTATGGTATAGTAGAAGCTGAAATTGAAAGCTGAGCAAGTGGGGGGTTTTATGGGAAAGGGAGATAGAGTGGAAGAGAGAGAGAGAGAAAAGAGAGGGGGAAGGAGGAAAGGGATAATGAACAGTAAGAAAGGAAGAGAGGAAGAAGAGATAGAAAGAGAAAAAGAGAAGGAGAGGGAAGGGAGAAAGATGAGGAAGAGGAAGAGAGGGGAAGGTGGAACAGGAAATTGAAGAATGGAAATGAGAAGAATCCGTGAAAAGAATGGAGAGAAGGAGTGAGTGATTGTGATTGAGTTTGAGTGAGCGAATGTGAGCGCGAGTGTGAGTGAGAGTGAGTGTGAATGAATGAGTGAGTGAGTGAGTGAGTGATTATGAGTGAGTTTGGGTGAGCGAATGTGAGTGTGAGTATAAGTGAGAGTGAGTGAGTGTGAATGAATGAGCGAGTGTGAATGAATGAGTAATTGTAATTGAGTTTGAGTGAGTGAATGTGAGTGTGAGTGTGAATGAGTGAGTGAGTGTGAGTGAGTGATTGTGAGTGAGTTTGGGTGAGCGAATGTGAGTGTGAGTGAGAGTGAGTGAGTGTGAATGAATGAGTGAGTGTGAATGATTGAGTGTGAGTGAGTGATTGTGAGTGAGTTTGGGTGAGCGAATGTGAGTGTGAGTGAGAGTGAGTGAGTGTGAATGAATGAATGAGTGAGTGAGTGTGAGTGAGTGAGTGAGGGATCGGTTTGGTCTATGGCAACCCGCGAGGTGCCCCAAGGGTGAGGAGGCTCGGGTCCTACCTGCGTCAAAGAGACAGGTGGACGGTTACCGAACGCGTTCCTCCCGAAAAGGACAGAGGCGGGACGGTGGACAGCAACAATATCGTTAAAGGGAACGTCAGGGACAGGCCAGCCGGGGGGAACTGAGCGGAAAACTTACTGTGACGGGTGGAGACATCTATCGAGGAACGTTGGGGGCAAACATAAGAAGCCTTCAGGAAGCCAGAGGGAGGGGGTGGGTGGAGAAGAAGAGGAGGAGTAGGAGGAGGAGGAGGAAAGAAACGGAAGACGAAATTAGACAGGAGAGGAGTAGGGGAGAAATAGGAAAAGGAGGAACAGGAGGAGGAAAGAGGAAGGAAGAAAGGAGGAAGAAGACGTAGAAAATGGGAAGAAATTATGCAAGGAGGAAAAACAAAATAAGAAGAGGGAAAAGAGGAGATGAGAAAGGGAGAAAGAGCAGAGGAGGAGAGGGAGGGAAGGACGAGGAAGAGCAAGCAAGGAGGAGGAAATAGGAAAAATTAAACACTTGGGAGAAAGTAGAAAAAAAAATAAGAGGAAGAGGGGATGAAGTGGAGGAGTAAAGGACAAGAAGGAAGTTATCGACAGACAACCTCAGATCGGGAAACCTGTGGTCGAAGTTGCATTGGTTCTTCCGAAGTCTTTTCGGTACTTGTGTATATGAGCATCCGGAGCATTTCAGGAATGTTCTCGAGAATGCACACGGAGAAGGTTCCTACTCAGACTCTCCAGGAGTTTAATTAGAAGTTTCGAAAAATTTCGGAAAGCTTCTGGGAGACTCAAGAGCTTTCTTCAAGAACAGCAGTGAAAAAGATAAGTAATATTTCATCCATTTAGTTATTTCCACGTGCCCTTGTCTTTTCTAGTATAGTGACTTTCATGGACATTAGACGGAAGGCATGTGGTGGTTTGACAGAAACGGAAGATGGTCACAATGTACGTAGGCAGTGAACTGATGAAACAAGTATGACAAGACCGATGACAAACAGGAAACTAAAAGAATGAGATGGGGAGAGGAGGGGAGGGGAATACACATACTCGAGGAGGTTGGTCGGGGTGGGAAGGAAGAAGAGGGAGTCGGTAGTGGAGCAAGAAGTGTTTTTTTTTTTGGGGGGGGGTGGTAAGTATAAATAATTAACTTAAACAGAAATATGGATCCATAAATTGCAGTTTGGTCGAATGAAGAACGGGAGAAGATGAATCTAAGAATGTTAAAGGAAACGTGGGGCCATGTCCGGGATTGATGAATTGTGTTTTTTTGGAAGGGACTAAGGGTGCAAAAAGGACATTGTAAGAGAGGGGAGGGGGGACTGGTGGGGGGAAAGGCGGGGTTGGGAGTTTTTGGGGGGATAACTGACCGGGGAGCTATTAATGGGTGACAGTAAGAGCCGGATGCTTGACGAAGTGGGGGGCCCGAGGACCCCACACAGTGGCAGATAATGACCTCATTCCCTTATGATAAAAGGACAATGGTTAAAGAATAGAGCAGAAGTTAACGG
>NC_134800.1:20260322-20280322 GCF_046742065.1 Oratosquilla oratoria
CAGGCTTTCGCCTCCACACATTGGCAATGGTTTTCTCCAGCAAATGAAACAACATACGTGTGCACGCGCCTGTGTGCACTTTAAAGAGTGCTCGTTCGTGGGAGTGTAGGTGTTTGTGTCTGCGTGTTGGTGTGTTTTTATGCGTTTGTGTGTGTGTGTGTGTGTGTGTGTGTGTGTATGTGAGCATGGGTTTGTGTGTGTTTGTGTACGTGTGTGTGTGTGTCTGTCTGTCTGTCTGTGAGCATGGGTTTATGTGTGTTTGTGTGTGTTTGTGTACGTGTGTGTGTGTGTGTGTGTGTGTGTGTGTGTGTGTGTGTGTGTGTGTGTGCGTGTGTGTATGCGTGTGTGTGTGTATGCGTGTGTGTGGGGGGCTGTGCGTGCGCGCGTCCGTGCAAGAACTCTTGTATACGCCTGTGTGCGAGTGCATGCATGAATGTGTACAACACAAGGGTTCCCTCCATGCGGCTCGGCGGTGTGAGACACCGACCCACGCGGCCACTCCGGCGGCGGCGGCGGCGGCGCTGCCACCGCCACCGCCTTATGCGGGTTACAAGCACCAGGGACGGCGGAAGGAGGGGAGGGTAGTGTTGGTAGCATTGTTGGTGGTGGTAGAGGTGGTGGTGGTGCAAGTAGTGGTGGTGGTGCATGTGGTTGTGGTGATGGTGGTGGTTGTGGTGGCGATAACTGTGGTTGTGGTGGTGTTGGTAGTACATGTGGTGGTGGTGGAAGTGGAGGGAGAGGTGGAGAAGAACGAGGAGGAAGAAGTATTAAGTGGAGGAGGAGGAGGAGAAAGAGGATTAAATTTCGTCACCGATAACCAGCGCCTCTGTCCTTTGGGACAGTATGGCATAGAAGAGGGAGATAGAGTCATAGAAATCGTAAAGGAGACATTTAAAGTGGTGAGCAGAACGGATGACCAATACAAGGGATCACTAAAGTTAATGAAATGTTGACTGTAAAAAACTTAAGAAGTTCATTCGCTATACGAGGAGAGGTAGGAGGAGGAGGAATGGGAGGAGGGAAAGGAGTGGAAGGAGAGGAAAAGGAGGAGGAGGAGGAGGAGGAAGAGAGGGGGAGTTGAGGAATAGTAGTACTAATAGTAGGAGGAGGAGGAGTAGGAGTAGGAAGAATAGGAGTAGAAAAAGAAATAGGCGTAGGAGAGGAAATAGAAGTAGGAGTAGGAGATGTAGGAAGAGTAGGAGTAGGGGGAGGAATGAGGAGGAGGAGTAGGTCAGCGAGGAGGACGACAAAGAGGAGAAGTAGGCATAGGGATAGGAGGAAGAAGAAAAGGAAGAGAAAGAAGAGGTAGTCTGGGAGTTGGGCGACATAATTACAGATATGACGTGTAAGGTGTCGTTCCTGCGGCCTGGGAGGCGAGGCTCGGGATCCCAGACCACGTGTGGGTGGGCCCGTTGTCTCGAGCGCGCATGGGGGAGCTGGCCTAGTGTGCAAGACGCTCTTGGGCAATCCTGCACCAGCGGAGGCGTTTCTCGAGCCTTATCCACAATAAGTCACCATAACCTTCTGTCAAATCTGGGATTTAATAATTTCTTCATTTTATTGTTTAGTTATTTGAACATGTATTTATTTATCTATTAATTGGTTGATTTTTTTGTTCTTTTTTTCGGGAGGGGAGTTATTAATAGATTCTTACGCTCTGGCGTATTGTCTAGTTTTCATGCTAATAATCAATCGAAGAGTTTTGTTGTGTATATGGAGGGTGGGCGGACCCCAGCCGGAACGGGGTCTCGACCAGTCGGAGCCCTGTTCAAGATGAAAGACCTTTCATGGGTATTTGGTGTAGTTTGGCGTCTGCTATAAGAAACTCTGTAAAGTGTGACTCACTACTGAAGGACTTGTAGAGATATGGTCTTTGAAAATAGTGTTCGGATTAACTTCGATCACCACCAGAACAGCTGTTGCACCAACCACCACTACCTCCACTGCAGATATCATCACTACCACTACCACCAGTACCACCACTGCTATCACCACCACTACCACTACCACCACTACTCCCACTACAGCTACCACCACTATTACCACTACCACCACCACCACTACTGTCACCGCAGCTACCACCACTACCACCACTATTACCACTACCACCACCACCACTACCGCCACCACTACCACCACCACTACCACCTCTATTACTACCACCAACACCACTACCACTACTACCAATACCAACACCACTAACACCGCTGTCATCACCACCACTACCACCATTACCATCACTGCTACGACCACCACTACTATCACCATCACTACTGCCAACGCAGCTACCACCACTACCGCCACCACTACCACTACTACCACCACTATTACTACCACCAACACCACTACCACTAACAACACTACCACCACTACCATCACTATCATTACTACCACTACCACCATTACCACCACTGTCAACACTGCCACCGCAGCTACCACCACCACTACCGCCACCGCAGCTACTACCACCATCACTACCACTACCACCACCATTACCACCACTACCATCAATACCACCATCACTACCACCACCACTATTACTTCCAACACCACTACCACCACTATTACTACCACGAACACCACTACCGCCACCACTACTACCGCCACCGCAACTACCACCACAATCACTACCACTACCACCACCACCAATACCACCAACAGCACTACTACCAACACCACTGCCACCACCACTACCACTGCCACCACCACTACCACCAATACCACTGCTACCACCAAAACCACTATGACCACCATTGTTACCACCACTACCAACACCAACATCATCACCCCAACCACCATCATCATGTGATGGTTGATGATGATGGTGGTGTTGGTGTTGGTGATAATTATAAAATTCATTGATGGTGATGGTGACCGTCTTTTCTTTTTCCCCTCCTCTTCCTGCCGTACCCCCAACCTCAATTGTGTCCCCCTGGCAAGACATCCATTCTACCTGTAATTTGGCCTTGTTACTACGGCCTAAATAATAACCAATTAGTGCTATTCTTTCTCTTCCTTTTGAGAAATGGTTAAAATGTTTTATGAGGTTTTCCTATGCTTTGTTTCTTACATTCGGTAAGAGTTCTGTGGCTCGCCGCTGTGGTCTTATCAATCTATCGATCTGTTTAACGAGATCTGGTGACCAGTGTTCCATATAATTGGCTTATTATAGATGGAATTTTAAGTTAAAAGATAGCGCTACTAATCCAAGCATCCTGTTTGCTTTCTTCGAGACATAAATACAATGATTAGATGATTTAAGATAGTTACTTATTTACACGAAGATCTGTTTAATTTTCCATTTTGGTTAGTTTTTCAAATAACTTGTTGTGATACCTAGTATTGTTTATCCTCGTATGTGTAATTTTACATTTATTTGGGTTATATTTCATTAGCCACTTTTGAGACCATTGATTTAGTTTGTCTAAACCTCCTCGAGTATTCAGCTGGTTTAAGTGATCATTTGCTAAACTGCACAATTTGTTGCCACCAGCGAATTTGGCGACAGTAGATTTGAGTTCACATGCCACTGATATATATATAATGAATAAAAGTAACCCCAAAACGAAACCCTGAGGAACTCCACTCATAGCATTTTACCAGCTGGAAGTTTAACATCAAGAACAACTCATTGTTTACGATTATTCTACCACTCTCTATTCCAGTTTACTCTTTGTAAGCCGATTTTGGTTAGTAGCCTCTCGTGGAAGACAGTATCAAAAACTGTTTCAAAGTCCAGATATATTAAACCTACACTATTCCTTTTTTCATAATTTGAAAGAAATGTATTGTGAAATAGTGGAAGATTGAGCGTACGAGTGTTCACGTCTGGGTCTGTGCTGGCTGCCTTTTAGCAGATAGTTGTTTATAAACGACATTCTTCAGCATCTCTTATAATTGTTTGCAGCATTTTATCTTGTGATCGTGGTCAGGCTTATTGGTCTACAGTTCTTTATCATCTGCACTCTCGTCTTTACTTTCCTTGCTTTCCCCTCAAGTCCTCCTCCTGCAGCTTCGTCAGGCCTTCCAGGGCTCTGTTCCCTCCGGCAGAAGAACATCTTTCTCCTGGTTCTTGAAACGAGACCCCTTCCTCTGTCATTATCCCGCCTCTATACCGGATGCTGGAGCCCAGAAGCGTTGCTTAGGAGGCCTACGCTGGGTCCCGGTCATCATCGTCCCGGGGGTCACGGCCTCTAGATGGGCCCCCGAGGCCTCGGCCCTTTCCGGGAGTACTCGAGGATATCGGGCATCTGTGCTTGGGTATTCGCTTCGTGTGCGTGCGTGTGTGTGTGTGTGAGAGAGAGAGCGCGCGCGTGTGTGTGAGTGCGTTTTCTTGTGTGTGTGAGCGCGTGTTCTTGTGTGTGTGAGCGCGTGTTCTTGTGTGTGTGAGCGCGTGTTCTTGTGTGTATGAGCGCGTGTTCTTGTGTGTGTGTGAGCTCGTGTTCTTGTGTGTGTGAGCGCGTGTACTTGTGTGTGTGGAACAAACGTCCTCGCAGAGGAAGAACTAATTAACCCCTTTTCACCCCGGAGTGTGGTAATTAAACAAAGAAATAGAATAGAATTTTTTATTTTCATTATGATGACTGAGATATCAATTAGGTGCAATAGCTCTTATATCTGGATGGCATGCATATATATATATATATATATATATATATATATATATATATATATATATATATATATATATAGTAGCTTGCGCACATATATATACGCGCACTCATATGCAATCACTTACGCACTCATCCACGCACACACACACACACACACACACACACACACACACACACACACACACACACACACACACACACACACACACGCACGCACACACACAAAAAAAGCAATTCTTTTCTGTTAATGGTCGTGTACCAGAGTATAGGGATTAATTAGAATTTCTAAGCGTGAAGAGATAGAAGCGTTCAGGCCCATCTGTAAACGAGTCTCCGAGGAGCGACGGATGTGGTCTGGCGCTCCTCTGGTCTGTTACCTTGAGCTCTTCTGTCACCTGCATCTCTATATTTGTCTATGTATGTATGTATGTATGTATGAATGTATGTATGTATGAAAGCATGCATGTATGTATGTATGTATGTGTGTGTGTGTGTATGAATCCATGTATATGTAGGCCTATGCATGTTAGTTTAGTACTATGCATTTATGTATATATGAATGTGAGTATTCTTATGTGTACGGTATCGTACTGTATGTATAAACAATATATCATTACAGTGCACATCCTACTTGTGTGTGTGCGTGTGTGTGTGTGTGTGTCTGTGTGTGTGTGTGTGTGTGTGTGTGTGTGTAAAATATATATATATATATAGTGTGTGTGTGTAATGTATGTTTGTAAGTAATGCATATATGTATATATGTACAAGATTTCAGGAAGATGTAGGTGTATAACCGGATCCCTCACAGAAATTAGGACGACTCATTACACCAAATCCATTACAGTCAAACCCCTTGTTAGGGGCACGATCATTTTCTCTCGCCCTTTCCAGCGTTCCCCGACACCCTTTTGCTCCCAATTACAGCCTCCATCAGGTTGTCAGACGTATTGGGCGGTTGTGGGCAGGTTTCCTCTTGACCGTGGGTGTATGTATAGGAGTTAATCGAATATAAAGTGAGTTAACGACCCGCTTAGTGGGCTCGTTAAACCCATTTCCTACACTGATGCCTGTTTATGAGGTCGCCCTAGCTGCTGCTGCTGTTGTTGTTGTTGTTATTGCTGTTGTTGCAACATTTGTGGTATTGTCATTCTCTCCAACGCCCAAAATATAGTTGCCAGGAAGGCATTTTTGGATCCTGATTTTTTTTAGCAATATATTATTGAATTGTCATGATTGATAAACTTATAAGGGTCTGAGGTCGCTTGTGTTTTTTTAAGAAGTTCGAAAAGAATCGCTTTCTTAGGACATCGAAGAATATTATAAAATACGAACTATTAAATCCGTGTTCTTCATAACCTGACACACGTTTGTCTAAGAGCTTAGATTCTTTTACTTGGGGGAGGCGGACTGAAATTGCTTAGCTAGACAGAATAAAATCTCAAGTGTAGTATGGGCAGATTAACTGAGACGGATCAAGTACATTTACGTCCAGAGTTTCGCCTCGATCGAATAAAATTGCCTGAATTTAACCACAATGAAATTACTAGAGCTCAACACATGAACGTGTAATTCAATATGAAACAACGAAGAAATTGAAACAATATATCAATAAAATATAAGAAATATTACTGAACCAAATTTCTGCCAGATTTAAATAAATGAAGTTTAAGAAAGGGTAGTCTGACGCCTAGAGGTGCTTAGTAGCGGCTGGAGCCGTCACCTTTGCCCTTTGTACTAGGATAGCTATGGCAGTTGGGAGTCACTTGTATCCACTGCCGACTGAAGCCGCAGCATGTCACTGGGGAATCCGTTGTTTATTAGGTGTGGAACAATAACCAGTGAATTTTGTATTATACTTAATTGTCTTTTTTATATTTCATGTTTTTTCTTTCCTTGTTTGGTTATTTATTCATTTATTTATTAATCTATTTATCTTTATTTATTCATTTATCTATTTTAGAAAATGGTGCAATTCGTTGGTCGCCCCGTCCTAAGAGAACAAGAGTTTCTGAAAATCCTTCCTGGCAGATAAGTCAAAAGAAAATTATTTTCTGTTTGGATTCGCGAGTCCTTTCATCCTCAAAAAGGGTGTCTTGTCAGCGAACGCCTTGGGGTCCAGAGAGGTCCCACATGGGGTCCAGAGAGGTCCCACGTGGGTTTCAGAGAGGTCCCACGTGGGGTCCAAAGAGGTCCCACGTGGGATCCAAAGAGGTCCCACGTGGGATAAAAAAAAATGTCCCACGTGGGGTCCAAAACAGGTCTCACGTGGGGTCCAAAAATGTCTCACGTGGGGTCCAAAAAGGTCCCGCATGGGTTCCAAGAAAGTCCCACGTGGGGTTCAAAAAGTTCCCATGTGGGATCCAAAAAGGTCCCACGTGGGATCTAAAAAGGTCTCACGTGAGGTCCATAAAGGTCTCACGTGGGATTCCAAAAGGTCCCACGTGGGGTCCAAAGAGGTCCCACGTAGGGTCCAAAAAGGTCCCACGCAGGGTCCAAAGAGGTCCCATGTGGAGTCCCAAAAAGGTCCCACGTAGAGTCCAAAAAGGTTCCACGTGGGGTCCAAAAAGGTCCCACGTGGGGTCCAAAAAGGTCCCACGTGGGGTCCAAAAAGGTCCCACGTGGGGTCTAAAAAGGACCCACGTAGGGTCCAAAAAGGACCCACGTAGGGTCCAAAAAGGTCCCACGTGGGGTCCAAAGATATCCCAAAGGAGATCCGCAAATAAAGAGCTGCTTTGTACTCTGTTGATGCCCAACGATTTTAGTCATCAAGGTCTTCAGAGGTCTACAGTACGAATATGTTCGTCAAACAGAAGAATACAAGAACATAAGAACTGAGTAGACTACAAGAAACCGTAAGGCCTACACTAGGCAGTTCCATGTCCATTACCACCTATCATCCCCATCCATAAAGTTATTTAACCTTCTCTTAAAACAACCAAGTTTCAGCGCTCACTACATGGTTACTAAGTCTATTCCTCTCGATAACCACTCCACTGTATTGGTAAACCAGTTCTTGCCTATTTCCCTCTTAAACCTAAATTCTACATGAAAAAATGAGAAACTCACGATATGAGGCGATTATTTACAGCAGAAACTATTATGTTTCCCTTGGTTGCCGAAATAGTTGGAACAACTGGCAGTCACCAGTAGCCACTGGGATCGAACCTGTGTCTTTGTTGTCGTGAGGTGAGATCGAAGCCCAGTGCACCACGAATGATTAATGGTTTTCATATCTCGGTTCCCCGAGCCACAGCAAAGGTCTTCCTGGCCTAAGTCACCCCCGACCCCACCCCAACTGTTGCAAAAAAAAAAAAAAAAAAAAAAAAAAAAAAAAAAAAAAAAAAAAGCCATATCTACTGAATTCTTCATTGGCAATGCGTTGGTGGCGTGATCGAAAGCGTGCTGGCCTCGCATTCGCTTAGTTGTGGGTTCGAATCCCGCACTCCTCTCCGATCCCCAGCAGTTACTGTTACCTGCCCCAACAGTCCTATAGCAAAGGGCAAAGGCAACGGGTCCTGCCGAAGCTAATCGCCCCCTGGCGTAGGCTTCTTCATTGTTGACTCCCTATGAATAAACGTGGGAAATAAGATGAGAGTTTTCTCTTCCTGTTCGTATCACACGGGAATGTCATTTTGGTGATGACGCAACTTCGGAAATTCAGAATCAAAATTATATATTTACTGAATTCGCAGCCACGAGGGTCGCTGTCTGATCCGCGCAACATCTGGAAACGCTAAGAAAGGAAATACCTGCTAACTGAAGAAAAAATAAAGTAAAATGTGAGTGAGTGAGTGAGTGATTCACCATGGTATTGGATCACGTGTTGGAATCGTAATCAA
Source organism: Oratosquilla oratoria (assembly GCF_046742065.1). NCBI lineage: Eukaryota > Metazoa > Arthropoda > Malacostraca > Stomatopoda > Squillidae > Oratosquilla > Oratosquilla oratoria. The sequence goes on from NC_134800.1 coordinate 20,268,775, forward strand.
CAGCTATTACCCTCCCGGATGAGAGCTCCGGTGGCCTGATCTATGGGTAATGTTTTGACCTCACACACACACACACACACACACACACACACACACACACACACACACACACACACCACACACACACTCACTCACTCACTCACTCACTCACTCACTCACTCACTCACTCACACAACTCCTTGCTCACCAGAGTTGGAATGCCGGCTCATAGTGCTGTTATGCTGATTTTTTTCAGCCATGGGCGGGAATCGAACTCGGATCATTAGTGAACATGTGGCCCATTAGTGTTCCACGACCGCTGGTAGAGAACAATGGGCCTAGAGTGTTCGCCAGTAGGAAGAAAAGAATTGCGAGTGTAACGGAGAATGAAAGTTTGTCGTCGTAGGTCCACGTGCTCTGATCGAATGTGCATGAACTACGGGTAAGAAATGTATTGTTGATGCGTGCTCCCACATGCACACACACAAACACACACACACACACACACACACACACACACACACACACACACACACACACACACACACACACACACACACACACAATTTACACTCACCACTGTACACATACACCTATTCATACATGTGTACATTCAACCGTACGCACGGAGGCGGGCGCTCATAGACGTTATAAGAGAAACCTTTAGGGGCGGAAAGGCGATTCCAATGCCTTGTAGAGGATTTGATCCTCTTCCCTTGCCAAGGGGCCACGAAGGGTCGGAACACTTCCTGGCCAACAATGGCCAACTAACCGCCACACCCCTTATTTAACCGTGGATTTCAGTCGGTAATTATTGGCGGCGCGGCACTTCGACCACGGAAAGGAGCAGCAGCAGCAGCAGCAGCAGCAGCTGGGCATGGCCACAACTCCACCTTTCGGGAAGTCATCATTGGTTCTGAAGTTCCTGGGCCTCTTTCTCCTCCTCCTCCTCCTCCTCCTCCTCCTCCTCCTCCTCCTCCTCCTCCTCCTCCTCCTCCTCCTCCTCCTCCTCCTCCTCCTCCTCCTCCTTCTCTTCCTCTTCCTCCCTTTCTTCATCTGCCTCCCTTTCTTCCTCTTCTTTTCTTCCTATTCCTCCCTTTCTTCCTCTTCCTCCTCCTCTTCCTCTTCCTCCTCCTCTTCCTCCTTTTCCCCCTCCTCCTTCTTCTCTTCTTCCTCTTCCTCCTCTTCCTTCTACTTCTCTTAATTCCCCTTTTCCTCCCCTTCCTCCTCCTCCTTCTTCCCCCTCTTTTCCCTTTCCTCCTCCTCCTCTTCCTCCTCTTCTTCCTCCTTTTTTTCATACACTTCTTCCTCTACTTCCTCCTCTTCTTCCTCCTTTTTTCATACTCTTCCTCCTCTACTTTCTCCTCTTCTTCCTCTAACTCTTTTCTTCTCCTCTTCCTGCTTTTCCTCCCTTTCCTCTTCCTCCCTCTCCTCCCTTTCCTCTTCCTCCCTCTCCTCTTCCTCTCCCTCCTCTTCCTCTCCCTCCTTTTCCTCCCCTCCTCTTCCTACCCCATTTCCCTCCTCCTCTTCCCTCTCCCCCTCTTCCCCCACCTTGTTTTTTTGTTTATTTGTTTGTTTATCTATGTTCATTTATGTTTATTTGTCTATGTTTATCTGCGTTTATCTATGTTTACCTATATTTATATTTTCTATGTGTTTGTTTATTTGTTTTGTTCAACTAACACTGAACCACGGTAAACACCATCCAGACCTGGGTGGTAACCTCTGGAAGAAAATGGATAGTGTGGGTCCTGCTAGGACAGCAGAGAAAAGAAAATGGGGGAAAGTGCTCCTGCTTGATCGTTTTATGTGATTTTATGTAATGTGATTTTCATGTTAAGGTACCTCGGTAAAAGTATGAAAAAAAAAAGAAAAAACGAAATTGTCTAGTAGGTCGTTAGAAAGACCACAAAATGGTCATCTGAGGACAGGAAACTGAATGGGCGTGTCTGCTAAGTTGAATGTCCCAAGATTTGGTTTGCAAGTTATGTATATATACAATTTTCCATTGTTTTATTTATTCACTTATTTATCTATTTATCTTATTTATTTGGTTATTTATTTACAATGTTGTGCTGGATCATCTTCGATCATACTCATACAAACGTTATTGTTTGTCGATGTACTTCAACTCTTCGGCTCCTAATTATTGTGACGTCATGTCGCTCATCGATTACGGAAAACGAAAGAAAAAAGGAAGACTGAAACGCCTCAGCCGACGAGAAAAATCGTGATTCTCTGGTTAGGTTAGGTTAATATAACTAGGTAAACCGACATATTTAGCGATACATATGTCGGTAATATAAGGTTCCTAAATAGACATTCCCACGATGGAAACCATCGCGGCAAGCAATCACACGCAAATTTATGACAATGATATTTCCCTTGAGATTGTTGTGTTGAAGGCCTTTTGTCATTGTTAGTATTACAAGTAGATAGGTAGGTCTAAGGTAAAGAGTAGGCCTGTCTATACAGGAGTAGGTGGTGGTGGGTGTTGACAGGTGTGAGAAAGAGGATGCGGCTGGTTACGAGGCCAGGAAGGAAGAGAGGTAAAACGTTTGTCGGCCTAACCAGGTGAGAAAATGGCGCATTTGTCCGGCCTCCCAAGCATGACTAAGTGCCTACGTGCGTGCGCGCTTGTGCCTGCTTGCCTGCCTGCCTGCCTGTGCGTACGTGTGTTCCTGTGTGTCTTTGTGTATGTTTGTTTCTCTTGTTGACGTATTTTCACGTCCAGGCGTGTCGTCTCTCAAGTGAATAAAATCATCTGTTATCATTCAGAACAAATAAGAGGAGGAGGAGGAGTTGTTGAGTGTTGATATAGGAAGTGGTCTCCTCCGGCGCAAATAAGAAACGACGACATGGCACGAAAAGGGAAGGAAGGACCGAAAGAGGCAGGGAGGAAAGGACATATGGGCCTTATATTCCATCCATAGACTTCCTCCCTCCTCTTCCTCCCACCTCCTCCTCCAACCTCCTCCTACTCCTCCCACCTCCTCCTACTCCTCCCACCTCCTCCTACTCCTCCCACCTCCTTCTCCTCCTCCCACCTCCTCCTCCTACCTCCTCCTCCTCCTCCCACCTCCTCCTCCTCCTCCTTCTCCTCCTCCCACCTCCTCCTCCTCCTCCCACCTCCTCCTCCTCCTCCTCCTCCCACCTCCTCCTCCTCCTCCTCCCACCTCCTCCTCCTCCCACCTCCTCCTCCCACCTCCTCCTCCTCCCACCTCCTCCTCCTCCTCCCACCTCCTCCTCCTCCTCCCACCTCCTCCTCCTCCTCCCACCTCCTCCTCCTCCTCCCACCTCCTCCTCCTCCTCCTCCCACCTCCTCCTCCTCCCACCTCCTCCTCCTCCTCCTCCTCACACCTCTTCCTCCTCCTCACACCTCTTCCTCCTCCTCACACCTCTTCCTCCTCCTCACACCTCCTCCTCCACCTTTTTTTCCCACCTTCTCCTCCCACATCCTCCTCCTCCACCTTCTCTTCCCACCTCCTCCTCCTCCTCCACCTCCTCCTCCCACCTCCCACCTCCTCCTCCTCCCACCTCCTCCTCCTCCCTCCTTCTCCCATCTCCTCCTCCTCCCACATCCTCCTCCTCCACCTTCTCTTCCCACCTCCTCCTTCCTCCTCCTCCTCCTTCTCCCATCTCCTCCTCCTCCCACATGCTCCTCCTCCTTGTGTTGATGAGTGTCATAAAGGATAGGGTTGAATATTGTCCCATTGAATGACTGACCAGTGGTTACTGGATCCTGGATAACACCCTTTTAGGTGAGAGGTTTCCCCTAGTTGTCAGGAAGATTATACGAAGACAACAAACGCGTTAACCGAGACAAATACTTTAATCTTTTATCCGGGAGAAAACCGATTTCCCCTTAGCTGAATAAAATCGCCTGGCTGTCCTACACGGATCGAGGCCAACAAACACAGTCGAGATGGGTCTTACCTGCGGCCGAAGCCTACATCTTTGCCCTTTGTGCTTGGGCAGCGAAGGGAAGTGACAGTTACCGGTAGTCGCTGGGGAGCAAAATCCCGCTTGAAGGTCTTCACGATCGATCGAGATCCCGTTGATCCGGAGTTTGACCCCTTCGTCTGTTCTTACCTGGAACGAAACCAATAAATGATGTCGCAGTGTGGAAGGTGTCAGGAGTGTCAACACTTTTTTGGCGGCAAGCAGAACACAAATGTATGCAAGTGGCGAATAACATTGAAAGTGTCAAAGAAGAGGCACTCCGTGTCAGACAGGCGAAGACGCCAGCGCCTCAATAATAAGTTTTCTATTCTTTGTCTGGTTAAACTTTGGACAGCGATAACCCAAAACGTGGTTTTCGTGTCTTCGCGTGTCTAGCATGGGACACCTCAATTTTATTATTCGGTCAGAGGTCAGTATTTAACGAGAAACCGACAAGGTCAAATATTTCCATAAACTGGGCTGGAAATATTTGATAATAATAACAGATGAATAAATTAAATGTCATTTTCTTTTCAACCTTGCCCTTATTACGCACTCCCACAATAAAAGTCAACTCCCAGTGAAACGCTTTTCAAAATTCGCGTCATGTAAAACTTGGTTGATGACGTCAATCCTAGAACGACCGTTGGCGCGCGCTTTTAAGATTTTTTTTTCTTGGCGATTCGTTATACAATGTGAGTAAATAAGCTATCGCTTTTTTCTACAAGTGGTATTTTCTGGTTTGGGTAATTAATTCAAATTAACAAAACAACTGTAAGGTGCAGCATTTTACCATCAACCTCTCGTCTCCTCTTTAAGTATCGCCGAAGAAAAATAATTGTCTGCTGCTGTGGCGCATTGGTTTTGATCTCTCTTCGTTCTTCGAGGTCCCGGGACCGAATCCATTGGCTTCCTGTGATAGCCTTGGCAGTCCCAGCATATAGGGCAAAGGTGACGTCTGTGGTCGCAGCAAATCGCCTCCTGGTGTCAACTTCTTACTTAGGAGAGCAATAAAGTTTGTCACAGCTTGGCTGCGGTCGTTGGAAATCGAACTGAATCGAAATTTGAAGTGAAGAAGAAAAGAGAAAGAGAGAGAGAGAGAGCAGGAGAGAGGGTGGGGGTCTACTTAACGTCAGAAGTCGATGACTGCTACTGAAATCCTCACCTGTGCCCTGTGTGCTGGAGCAGCCGGGGCTAGTGGCGGTCACCAGTGGTCCCAGGTCCGCGGCTGCTTCGAAGGAGGATCGAAACTCGAAGCGCCATAGGGGTTCTTCCCGCGGAATCTGACGACCGTTATTACTAACGTATCACCGGCCAATGAAATTTAACGAATTTAACGGTCATTGCGACTTTACCCTTTCAGGGATTTTAGAGATTTTGTCCTGGTTTATTTATTTGATTTATTTATTTATTTATTCATTTATTTATTTGTGTATTTTATACATTTATTTTCATGTTTCATTTTTCATTTATTCATTTCATTTATTTGTTTTTATTTATATATTTATTTATCATTCATTTTATCATTGTTTTCGTTTCTTTGTTTACTTTGTTAATGAACCTTTTGACTTCAAGAGAATTTTATCTATCTATTTATTTGTGTATTCTATTCATGTATTTTCATTTGTTTGTTTCATTTTTCATTTTTTTTATTTATATATTTATCATTCGTTTTATTATAGTTTTCGTTTCTTTGTTTACTTTGTTAATGAACCTTTTGACTTCAAAAGAATTTAGGAAAAAAAAAAAAGATTCCAGTTAATGTAAATATCACTGACGGTGACTATTGCCTCTAACGACTGTTATCTATAGTAACACTTCAGACTATCCTAAGAAAACCTCCTACTCTCACTCCCCCTCCTCTCCTCCTCCTCCTCCTCCTCCTCCTCCTCCCTCTCCTCCTCCTCATCCTCCCCCTCATCCTCCTCACCATTGCCTCATCTATAACAAAAAATATTGTCCGTTAAAGGGGTTGGCGCGACGAGTCAGGTGAGGGAGGGAGGGGGAGGGAGGGGGAGAAGGAGGGGGTAAGGGTATCAGGTGCCAGGAGGGGTGGTTACCAAATCGAGGGTAGGGAGGTTGTTGTTTTAAACGTATGCTGGAGGGGGGAGGAGTGAGGGAGGGGGGGATAAAGAAAAGGGGGGTGGGCGGACGAAAAAAGAGAGGGAGAGAGAGAGAGAGAGGGAGGAAGAGAGCGTGTGGTAAGGTGAGAGAGTGAATAAAGATCGTCGTGTGTAATGAAGATTAACATGACCATGAAGGAGGTTAACCCTTCCACGATGGCGACGCCTCTCCCTCCTCCCGCCACAAAACTGAATAAAATAGCTTGGCGTCAGCCAGAACAAAAACTCTAAAGTATGACACCGTAGCGTAGGAGTTGATGAGATGTGTGTGTATAATTCACCATGGTCTTGGATCACGTGTTTGACTCGTGATCGACAGCTACTACCCTCCCGGATGAGAACTCATGTATGACCAATCTATGGGTAATGCTGTGACCTTACACGCACACATATGCACAACTCCCCGCCCACGAGAGTTGGAGTAACGACTCGTAGCGCAGCGATACTGAAATTATTTCAGCCTGGGCGGGATTTGAACTCGCACCACTGTAGTAGCGGTTGCGAACTCTAACCATTGCGCCATCGAGTCGTGTTTTGTGTGTGTGTGTGTGTGTGTGTGTGTGTGTGTGTGTGAGGGTACTTGCTATTTTACTCTGCTTCAAGGCGATTTTATTCATCACTGCAGGTTCCTTTTGTATGGGGATCAGTAACGAACATGTCAATCACTGTACTAACAACAATGGACGATGTTCATTATATAAGAACTTCAGAGCATAAGAATGGAGGAGACTGCAAGAGACCATAAGGCCTACACTAGGCAGTTCCATGTCCCTTAACCACCTGCTATCCCTATCCATAAAGATGTCTACTTTTTCTTTTAAAACGACCAATTGTTTCAGCGCTCAGTCATAACATGGAAACTACTTAGGTTGAATATAATTAATTGACTAGTGGAAACCAGAGAACACAAGTCGTCAATAGAAATAGAACAGGATGGGATCAGTCGCCGGTTGCCAGCTCCGGTGACCAAGTACCAGCCCTCCGGGGTTGCACCTTCCAATATGGCGGTGATGGTGTTGGCGTTCTTTGGGAACGGGCTAAGGGGAAGCTTTCATCCCGTAGGACTGTCAGCTGCGGAATCCCGTCGTTGGATGACGTCAAACTGCAATGATGTCATTACCAACGCTGATCACAGCAGTAAAAATGACAACAAGGACAGCAACAACAAAATCAAGAGTGAAACAAGAACAGCTAAAACAAATGTAACGACAGATAAGAGAAGGGAAGTCTGGCGAAGGAGGGGAAGGAGGAGTAGGGGAAATGGGAAAAGGAAGAAGGAGAGGAGGAGAGAGCGAGGAGGAAGAAGAAGAGATAAGGAAAGATTAGGAAAGAGATAAGATATCATCCCCGAGGATAGAAACGCTGGTTATTACTGAAAGTAATGATAATGACTTGATTATGATAATTGATTACAATGATAATTATGATGATGATGATGATTGTAGTGATTGGCAGCGATAACAATTACGAGGGCGAGGAGGGGGGGGAACGAGGTGGAGGTGAGGGCGGTGATGGTGGTAGAGGCGGAGGTGGAGGTGAGGGTGAAGACCGTGATGGAGGCGGAGATGGAGGTGAAGGTAAGGGTGAAGACCGTGGTGGAGGCGGAGGTAGAAGTGGAGCTGGAGACGGAGGCAGAGCCAGAGGTGGAGTTGGAGGTAGAGACGAAAATGGATACAGAAATGGAGGCGAAAGCGGAGGCAGAAGTGGAGACGGAGGTGGAGTAGTTGAAGGTGGAGGTGGAGGAGTAGTTGAAGGTGGAGGCGGAGACGGAGGTGGAGGGGGAGACGGAGGTGGAAGTGGAGGCGGAGGTAGAAGTGGAGGCGGAGGACAGACACTGGACACCACCACCGCGTTCCAGGGGGAGCTCCGGCTGGAAAGGCGATACCATTAAGCGTCGCGCTGCTGGAAGCTGGAGCAGACTAAGATGTCGGGGCCCGGGGGGAACCGGGAGAGAGAGTATGGGGGGGGGGACCCTCTGGGTAAGAGTCGATCAAGGAGAGACATCAACTCTTGAGGTGGACAGGTTGTTGTCACCATCGCGAAGGAGGAACTCTGGAAGTCGACCCCTTCGTTCTTGGGGAATCGGGTAATCCAGTCTGTTCTTCGTTTATCAGTTCAGAAACGAGATTAGGCAAACATGCAAGTGTGTGTGTGTGCGCGCGTGTGTGTTTGTGTCTGTCTGTCTGTCTGTCTGTCTGTCTATCTAGGGCAGTTTCGGCGCCTTTCGTTTTGATGTAACAAGAAAACAGTCTCTTGAAAATGAATGGCATATCTCGATTAGCCAACTTCGTCGGGAGTTTTAGTAGCAACTGCAGAAGAAAGTTTTCCGCCTTTCACAGCAAGTGACTCAATCTTCTTCTTCCCACTTCCCTCTCCCTTCCCTTTCCCTTCCCATTTCCCTCTCTCCCCTTTCCCTTCTCTTTTCCCTTCCTCTTTCCCTTTTCTCTTCCATTTTCTTTCCCCTCCTACTTCATTTCTTTCCTTTCCTTTCCTTTTCCTTCCTTCCCTTCCCTTCTCTTACCTTTTCTTGCTTTCCTCACATCCATTCATTCCTTTCCTTCCCTTACCTTTCCTTCCCTTCCTTCTAATTCCTTTTCGCTTCCATCCCTTATCCCGTCCTTTTCCTTCTTTTCCGTCCCCTTTTTTCTTCCTTTCCATTCCTACCCCCTCCTTTCCCTTCCTTCCCCTTTTTTTCCTTTCTCCCCTTCTTTTTCTTCATTTGCCCTCTTTTTCTTCCCTTTCCCTTCCTCTCCCTTTGTTTCCCTTCCTCTTCCTTCGTTTCCCTCCCATTCTTTCTCTTTCCCCTTCTTTCTCTTCCTTTCCTTCTCATTTCCTTTCCTTTCTCATTCCTTCTCTTCCCTTCCCTGATCTTTTCCCTTCCTATCCCTTTCCTTCCTTCCCCTTACCTTTCCATTCCTTATCCACACTTTTCCTGAATCTTTCCCCCTCCCCTTCCCACTCCCTTCCTCCCCCTCCCCTTCCTACTCCCTTCCTCCCCCTCCCCTTCCCACTCCCTTCCTCCCCCTCCCCTTCCCACTCCCTTCCTCCACCTCCCCTCCTCCCCTCCTCCCCTACCCCCCATCCTTCCTCTCGACCCCAACACATTCTCCGAAACCGCCACGTAACTAAACCCCCCACCCCCACCCCAATTAACCCCAGCTCCCCTTTTTCCCTAATCCCGTCACCCCACCCAAATCGCTCGGGAGCACCCCCCCTGTTCCCCCTTTCCCCCCTTCCCTCTCCCCCTTCCCCCCTCTTCCCCCTCCCCCCTCTTCCCCCTCCCCCTCTCCCCCTCTCCCCCTCCCTTTTATCCCGCCTCTGATCAACACTTTATCCCCGGATCTAATCTTACCTCGATCCTCCGACGTGGGCCCGGCACCCGAAAGCGGAGACGCGATCGGGTCTTCCGCGACGGCGGCGGCTGCGGCGGCGGCGGCCACACACGCACAGCCCGCAGGTGCTAGCGGAAGAGAGTTATTAAGACCTAAATGCCCGAGGTTTTTCCCCCCTTAACTGAATAACACCACCCCCCCGCCCCGCACCGGACTCTGTAATAAAACATATGGGTCTAAGGTAACAGCCAAGGGGTTAACCCGGACAAAGCCTCCGAGAACAGATGAGGTTCTTTAAGAGAACATGTGGGCCGGGACGTGATCGAAGTCTTCTTGTGATTGGAGATCGACAAAGTAGTGGTGGTCAACCCGGAGGAAGCCCCTTTCTACGACTTGTACACCTACTGAACCAAGAGAAACGTCTTCCGCAAGGTTTTGTCCACCAGGATAGAAGCGCTGGTAAAATTCAGGCTATAACAGCAGCCTTCTGCAGCCAGAGGGGTCCATCTTGCCCCCCCCCCGCCACAAAGAACCCTTTTCTGTCCCGCAACCTGTACTTTAACTCGGGGCACCAAAAGGTTGATGCATCAAGGCTAACAGTAGACAGGGGATAGTAGATAGGAAGAAGGGATGACGGTAAAGAGAGGAAGTCGGAGGGGGAAAAATCTTCTTCTCTTCCCACTCCCCTTTCTCTTCCCCTTTCCCTTCCCCTTTCCCTTCCCCTTTCCCTTTCCCTTTCCCTTCCCCTTTCCCTTCCCTTTCCCCTTCCTCTTTCCTTTTTCTCTTCCATTTCCTTTCCCCTCCCAATTCATTTCCTTCTTTTCCTTTTCCTTTCTCTTACCTTCTTTTGCTTTCCTCCCATTCATTCCTTTCCTTCTTTCCCTTACCTTTCCTTCCTTTCTTTTCATTTTCCTTCCCTTCCCTTCCCTTCTCTTACCTTTTTTTGCTTTCCTCCCATCCATTCCTTCTTTTCCTTCTTTCCCTTACCTTTCCTTCCCTCCCTTCTATTTCCTTTGCCTTCACTTCCGCCCCTTTTCCCTTCAGCTGCGGTCGGAGCCATCACTTTTGCCCTATATGTTTAGATAGCTAGGGCAAGTGGCAGTCACCGGAAGTCGTCAAGTATCAAACTCGGGTTCTTAATTATAGATACTCCTTTTCGACTCCCCCTCCCGCACTTGTCTTAACAGTCAAGTATCAAACTCAGGTTCTTAATTATAAATACTCCTATTCGACTTCCCCCCTCCCATCACACACACTTGTCTTAGCAGTCGTCAAGTATCAAACTCGGGTTCTTAATTATAGATACTCCTATTCGACTACCCTCCCCAACTTGTCTTAGCTATCCGAGCACACAGGGCGAAGGTGACGGCTCGGGGGCTCAGCATTACGACTTCTGGTGTAATCTCCTTTCGAGATGATATCGGTGTAAACGATGAGGACCGTAATCCGAAAGCGAGGAAGATGGATTGGGGTGACCCTGAAAGGGGAGGGGGAAGGGGAGGGAGGGGAGGGGGAGAGGATTAACATGCCAGAAGAAGAAAAGCGAGTCTTGTGTGTCTTATAGACTGCTGTCAATGGCCGGATCTGAAGAGAGCCTTCCGAAGTAATTTATGAAAAAAGAGATAGAGAGGGCGATATTCGTCAAAATGATAATTATGATGATGATTCAGGAAGACTGAAATGAGGTCACCTTTGGGCGAAACTAGGTCAACAGCTTTCTTCCATCCTTTTAAGATAGTCCCAAGTCTCTCTCCCAGTCTAACGAATAGGCTCTAAAATTTTGCCTTCCACCTCTCCCTACGTGTTGGTATTAGTGACGGGATTATACAAAAATTTCAAACCATTCTTATACTGCTTTAAACCTGCGATTCCGATAAATGATTATATAAATGTACTTTGTTCATAAAGTATTTGTTTCCCAAACCTGAAAATAACCATGAATTATAGTCACTGCGGGTATCGGAATCGGAAGTCTAGAGCTGTATCGGAATCGTATCGGAATCGTTAACAAATAAAGTATTTGTTTTCCCTACCTGAAAATAATCATGAATTATCATTGCGGGTATCGGAATCGGAAGTCTAGAGCAGTATCGGAATCGTATCGGAATCGTTAAGTATTTGTTTCCCATACCTGAAAATAATCATGAATTATAATCATTGCGGGTATCGGAA
>NC_134800.1:20285322-20292822 GCF_046742065.1 Oratosquilla oratoria
TTTTTTGTTTAATTTTGTCATATTATCGTTGTATTTTTTGTTCATATGTCCTATTTGTTCGTTGGTCTATATATTGATTTGTCTGTTTTGTTTTTTGTTATTATTATTTTCATTTCTGCATCTGACCTCGCTATGGACTTTGTCTGTCGGCCTCTTCCTGTAATCCATTCACATTATTTTTTTTCCAAAACATATTTCGTTATCTCTATATTAAATAAACACGATATACGGTACTATTCATAATGGCGGGGGGTAGAAGTAAATCGCTAATTCATTCTTAGCCGTTTTGACTGAAAACCAGAATCGCTAATTCATTCTTAGCCGTTTTGACTGAAAACCAGAATCGCTCCTTAATCCCCAGTCACACCAAGCTTACGACCTGTTTCCGACCACCACCTTCGACGGTGGCACTTTTGTTTCTCTCACTCATGGGTAGCGCCAGGTGGCTATTTCATATTCATCTTCATGACGAGGGGATTCATACCATTGCATTATCTTGAATTCTCTTAATAAACAGAGGAACAGCACAAATCAGCCTGGTCGCCGGTGGTCGGAAACAAGTCGTAAGTTTGGTGTGACTGGGGCCTTAGACGGACACTAACACTCCAGAGAAACTGCCTTGTCGTGGTTAGCCTATCAGAGCCGAGGGAGTCCACAGAACTGAATAAAGTAACCTGGCATTAGTCAGAGTAGTATCCTTAAAGAGACCACCGAAGACGGATTAACGGGGATGTGTAGTTGACAGCAGGATCCTCCAAGCCTGAGACAACGTCCTGACCTGTCGGTCGAACTTCCTCTCGAACTGGGAGGTCCTCGAAGTCTGTAGTGCATCTTCGCAGCTACGGGGTTGAAACATCCTCGGGTTCTTCATCCTAGCAACTACTTCAAACCGAATAGAAATAATCTGGCGTCAGTCATAACCAAATCACTAAAGTGCGCCGCATTGACGAAAGCAATCGGTCTTGTGTATAATTTTCAAGCAATTCTATTCACCTGATGGAACTCCCTCTACTCCCCTCCCCATACACCATTTATGAGTTGAAGATCCCATAATTGATTAACCTTACGATCGGGACCCCATAGCCTCTATGGGCCCCGGCAACACCCGGTGACTGACCCCCACCCCCACCCCCGCCACCCTCTTTCGGTGGTCGAAGAAGCACTGTAGTCAAGAACCAGGCTGACGGGGGAGGCCCACCCGAGGAAACTGAGTAGCTCAACCGAACCGAACTCTCGAGGACCACATGTCTCGAGGACGACCCCAGCGGTCAAGTATCCCCTTGATTGAGAGTCAGCGCCTCCTCCTCCTCCTCCTCCTCCTCCTCCTCCTCCTCCTCCTCGTCTTCCTCCTCGTCTTCCTTCTTCTGCTGCTATTTCTCCTCCTCCTCCTCCTCCTCCTCCTCCTCCTCCTTCTCCTGCTTCTTTTCCTTCTGCTTCTTCTCTTCCTTCTCCTCCTCCTATATCACTTTCTCCTTTTCCTTTCACTTCTACCCGTCCTCCTCCTCATCTTTTCACTTCTATTCCCCCTCCTCATCGCCTCTTCTCCCTCCTCCTCTTCCTCTTCCTCCTCATCTTCATCATCTTCCTTATCCCCTACCTCCTCCCACTCCTCTTTCTCTTCCTCCTCTACTTCCTTCTCCTCCTCTTCCTCCTCCTCTTTCTCTTTAACTTCCTCCTCCTCTTCCTGCTCTATATCTTCCTCCCCATCCGCTTCCTCATCCTATTCCTCTTCCTCTTCCTTTTCCTCCTCCTCTTCCTCCTCTTTTTCTTTCTTCTCATCTTCCTTCTTTTCCTTCTCTTCCTCCCCTTCTTCAGTGTCTGCCTCCTCTTCCTCCTCTTCTTCCTCCTCCTTTTCCTCCTTCCTCTCTTCCCGCAAATCACCCCACATTCGAGGCTTTCATAACAACCCCTTTTCAGTGCAGTGACGCCCGACCTGGCCTCTGCCCTAGCTTAAGCCAGACGATTTAAATCAGGTCTTTCGGGGGGTGGGGGAGGCAATGGGCGGGTGGGGGTGCGTCACCATATTGAAGGGATTAAAACTCCGCCAACAGTGTCCCTGTCTTCGGGATCAGGTGTTGGGTGTTGATTGGGTAACCGAGTTCGGGAGGGAGGCGGGAGGGTGGGAGGGGAGGGGGAAGGGAGAGGAAGGGGGAAGGGAGAGAAAGGGGGTAGGGGATAGGATGGAGGGAGAGAGGGGGTATGAAGGAGGGAAGGGAGAAGAGAGGGGGTAGGAAGGAGGGGAGGAGAGAGGAGGAGGGGAAAGGGTAGGGCATGGAAGAATAGAGTATATAGAGTACGTTGCAGCGTTAAAGTTTTGAAGATTATTTGTTCATTAGGACAAGGGGAGGAGGAGGAAGAGGGGGAGAAAGAAGAACAAGTAGGAGGAGGGGAGGAGAAGGAGGAAGATATGTGCGCTCATTCAAAGGACAAATCCTTTACTGAAGGATTTAATCCTTTTGGTACTTGAGATTTCCCCACTTCTAAATAAAATGGTCTTGCGGTAATAGTAACGAATATTCATGTCGGATAGGGCGGCGGAATGATTAATCAAAATTATTTTCAACTCTTTCGGTACCTGGGGGTGTTACCTACAGCTGAATAGAATTGTATGGCGACAGGAAGAATTATAAACCTAAATCGATTTGGCGAAGCGGCCAGGCAGACCGTTTTATTCACCTGAATTGGATTATAGCCCATGGCCCATGGCCCGTGGGCTGAATTGGACTAGGCTATGTGCCAGATGCTTCGAGAAGAGAAAGCATGGGATAGTGGACTCTGGGTCTGCCATGAGAGGAACTCCTCGAGGTCTTCTCGATCTCCGCCTGATGGGGTCTTCTCGAACTCCTCGAGGTCTTCTCGATCTCCTCGAGGTCTTCTCGATCTCCGCCTGATGGGGTCTTCTCGATCTCCTCGAGGTCTTCTCTATCTCCTCCAGGTCTTCTTGATCTCTTCCAGGTCTTCTCGATCTCCTCCAAGTCTTCTCGATCTCCTCCAAGTCTTCTCGATCTCCTCCAAGTCTTCTCGATCCCCTCCAGGTCTTCTCGATCTCCTCCTGATGGGGTCTTCACCCGAAGCTGCGCTCGTCTCCTCTTCGTTTCCTTTCTGGAGAAGTCTCTCAACGTTGAAGCACACTTGGTCCTTCTTTTGTTCCAATTGACGTCAGGTGATTTTATTCAGTTGAGTCGGGGAGAGGGACATCGGTCCTAATGGGAACTTGATCTGCGGAGACCTCATACTGTTGGGAGTCTCTGTTTCCCTCAACTGTAAGATTTTGCCCGCCGCCGTCAGACAATCAAAATGCATGAGACATTCTACGGTGCTTTGAGGGAATTCAGTCCAGACCTTTTCTAACCCGTTCTACAACCCAGCCTGAGAGACAGAGAGACAGACAGAGAGAGAGAGAGAGAGAGAAGTAGAGAGAAAGAGAGAGAGACAGGTAGAGAGAAAGAGAGAGGTAGAGAGAAAGAGAGACAGGTAGAGAGAGAGAGAGAGAGGTAGAGAGAAAGAGAGACAGGTAGAGAGAGAGAGAGAGAGAGGTAGAGAGAGACAGGCAGAGAGAGAGACAGGCAGAGAGAAAGAGAGACAGGTAGAGAGAAAGAGAGACAGGTAGAAAGAAAGAGAGGTAGAGAGAGAGGTAGAGAGGTAGAGACAAGTAAAGAGAGAGAGGTAGAGAGGTAGAGACAAGTAAAGAGAGATAGATATAGAGAAAGAGAGATAGAGAGAGATAGACAAAGAGATAGAGATAGAGAGAGAGAGATTTTCTACGCTGACCACCACTACTTAATCCAGCTCTTTGGGATTAACGAGTCATTTAAAAGACTAATTGTCGTGCTGAACTGGATCCTGTGGTATTTGTATTTTGGTAACACCTGCTCTTGGGAATTTATGTTATGTGGACATTTTCAGTTTTGTGTCTGTGTATAACATAATAAACACACACAGACACACACACACACACACACACACACACACACACACACACACACACACACACACACACACACACACACACACACACACACACACACATATATATATATATATATATATATATATAATATATATATATATATATAATATATGTATATATCATATATACAAGCAAGAAGAACCCCTTCAGAAAATTGAACCCTAGACGGTAAGATCTCTTGTGTATTACATCTTCAGACAAAGGGAAGATGTAATACACGAAAGTGAAGATGTAACGCACGAAATATTTTACCGTCAGCTATTTAAGTTTCTCCAGTGGTTCTTCTTGCAATAAGGTTCCCGCATATATATGTGTATGTATGTATGTATATATATATATATATATATGGGTCACAGGGAAAAAGATGTTATATACTCTCTCCCTTCATTGCCGTAAAGGGGCCACGGACGTGGATAAAATCGTCAGGCAACAGCCGAAGGAGAGGTCAAATGTCACCCGGTACAGAAGGGGCCACCAGAGACGGGAAGAACCCCTCTGCTGCAGAAGAGGCGCCAAAGAAAAGTAAAGACAATCGCCTGGCGGCAACCAGAATAACCAGAATAAGATAAATAGTGCCTCCTCCAGGTACGGAAGGGGAGAGCGCCCTCTGTTACCGTGTTGACATTCGCAGGTTTTATTCTGGCTAACGGTGGGTGATTTTATTCACCTGAGAGGACCGACTACGGACAAAACGAGGTCTCATCAAAGCCAAGAAGAGAGACTGAAAGGAGGGGCAAGGCGGGGAAGAGGAGGAGGAGGAGGGCAGGAAGAGAGAAAGAGTAGGTAAATAGGCAAAAATGAGGAGGGGAAGAAGGCAGAAGAGAGGCAAAGGGGTTTAGGGGGCGAAAGAATACATACATATACCAAAAGGCTTCTTCTTCCTTATAAGAAAATAAGGGAAGTGGCCGACCAAGTTATGCATCCTCCATTCACTCATCCCACACCCATCCAACACATAAGAACATAAGAATGGAGGAGACTGCAAGAGACCATAAGGCCTACACTAGGTAGTTCCATATTCCTTACCATCTATCATCCCCATCCATAAAGTTATCCAATACCTGTTTTTTTTTCTTTCTTTCTTAGTTTCTTGTGATTGAAGGGTTATCCCACGCCAGGACAGAAGCAATGCAGCAAGGCACAGCACCTCTAGAGCCGAGGCCGGTTTACCCCCACAGCTTCATGACATGTCCACCCTCCGCCGCCCCTCCTCATCCACTCACGAAAATAGAGAGCTGACGAGAAGAAATCCCTTCGGGCCGTGTCAGTTTACCATCCATTCACAACCACTCTCCACTCACACCCATCCCTTGTCCTCTCCCTTCCCTGAGCGAGGAAAAGTCAAGAAGGAGGGACGGGAAGACGAAAAAGAAGGGGAGAGATGGTAGGAGAAAGACGAAGGAGGACAGAGAAGAAAGGGAGAGGAAGAAGAGAAGGTAGATGAAGAGGACGTGTAGGATACGAAGGAAGGAAGGAAGAGAAGTTAGATAAAGAGGATGAGTAGGATATGAGGAAAGGAAGAGGAACAAAAAAGAGGGAGAAAGTGAGAATAGGAAACAGAAATAGGACAAGGGGAAGAGGAAAGTAAGATAAGGGGGAAAAGTATGAAGAGGAGGTCAGAGGAGGAAGAGGAGGAATAGGAGAAGTAGGCAGAGGAAGAAAAGGAGGAAGCGGAAGAGGTGGAGGAGAAGGGAGATTAGGAGGAGGCGAAGGAGAAAGAGGAGTAGGCGAAGGAAGAGGAGGAGGCGAAGGAGGAGGAGGAGGTGACGGCGGCCGGCGACCACCCGAACCGTAGCGTGGCTGAAGTTCTTCTTCTTCTTCTTCTCCATTAGGAGCTGGGTCGAAGGAGGACAGGAAGCCCCAGATGAGATGGAGACCTCAGGCCATACAAGACACGCCCACTGACCAGCGCACCACCTCCTCCTCTCCTCCTCCTCCTCCTCCTCCTCCTCCTCCTCCTCCACCCCTTCACCTCTCGCTCTCCTCCTCTTCCTCCTCCTCCTGCTCTCCTCCTCTTCCTCCTGCTTTCTTCCTCCTCTTCCTCCTGCTTTCTCCTCCTCCTCCTCTTCCTGCTTTCTTCCTCCTCCTCCTCCTCCTCCTCCAACCACTCCTCCATCCCTTCACCTCTCGCTCTCCTCCTCTTCCTCCTCCTCCTGCTCTCCTCCTCTTCCTTCTCTTCCTCCTGTTTTCTTCCTCCTCCTCCTCCTGCTTTCTTCCTCATCCTGCTTTCTTCCTCCTCCTCCTGCTCTCCTCCTCCTCCTCCTCCTGCTCTCCTCCTCCTCCTCCTCCTCCTCCTCCTCCTCCTCTTCCTTGTCATCTTGATACTCATGTTTATTTGCTCTCGGAAACTTTCCTTCCTCGCAGTTCTTCGTGCTACCATCGACAGTCAGTCCTTCCTGCTCTCAAAGACTTGGTCCAAACAACACTTTTTTTTCGATTTTATGAAGTCTAGTTCATCAGACTCGTAGTCTTCCATAGGGAAGGGGACGGATCCCTCCCCCACCCCCATTCTTCTTCTTCTTCTTCTTCTTCTTCTTCTTCTTCTTCTTCTTCTTCTTCTTCTTCTTCTTCTTCTTCTTCTTCTTCTTCTTCTTCTTCTTCTTCTTCTTCTTCTTCTTCTTCTTCTTCTTCTTCTTCTTCTTCTTCTTCTTCTTCTTCTTCTTCTTCTTCTTCTTCTTCTTCTTCTTCTTCTTCTTCTTCTTCTTCTTTCTTCTTCTTCTTCTTCTTTCTCCTTCTTCTTCTTCTTCTTCTTCTTCTTCTTCTTCTTCTTCTTCTTCTTCTTCTTCTTCTTCTTCTTCTTCTTCTTCCTCTTCTTCTTCTTCTTCTTCTTCTTCTTCTTCTTCCTCTTCCTCTTCCTCTTCTTCTTCTTCTTCTTCCTCTTCCTCTTCCTCTTCCTCTTCCTCTTCCTCTTCCTCTTCCTCCTCCTCCTCCTCCTCCTCCTGTTAAAGGAAAAAATCGGATGAGAAACCGGACTGTAGTAGCTTCAGTTCAAAAGTGAATCAGTGTTTATTGTAATGATTTATATCCACTCGTAGAAGGAATTTTGTGCGACTTTGGGAGGATGTACACACGATCATGTACACGTTCACACACAGGCACACACACGCGCGCGTACGCCCATACACACACACACACACACACACACACACACATGTACACACAGGCATACACAGGCACACAAACACACATACACACACACACACAAACACACATACACACGCTCGCGCGCACACACGCACGCGCAGACACACATACACGCACGCACGCATCTAGACTCGCATTCGTAGACACATACATAGACACACACTCACGTAGAATCACACACACGTAGACTAGCACACACACACACACACACACACACACACACACACACACACACACACACACACACACACACACACACACACACACACACACACACACACACACACTCGTAGATACACACGCACGTAGATGCACACACACGTAGATACACACACGCACACACATGCAGGTAGATACATACACGCGCAAAGGTACATACACGCACG
>NC_134800.1:20302822-20312822 GCF_046742065.1 Oratosquilla oratoria
GGTTTCTAACGTAAGTTCGCCTTGTATTTTGCTGTGGTGCGTTGGTTTACTCACCATTTCGCAATTCGTAGACCCGGGTTCGAGTCCGTACGGCTGGCGACTGCTACCTGACCAAGCAGTCAAAACACATAGGGCAAAGGTGAGAACTAAACTCTTTGTACTTCGATGTAAATATTGTGACCAGTTGGTTGAATTCGGAAAAAAAAAATATCACCGTAGTTCGAATATCTGAGGCGACCAGAAATAAAGGGGCATCCCAGCCACTTTTACTGGTTACAAGTTTAACACGGATAATACGATATAACACGAGAAATGTAAAACTTTGAGACAATTTTTCTCAAAAACTATACTTTGGTTGGGATGCCCCTCTGTTTCTGTACCCTTCATATCTGTCCGCTTCAGGACATATGAATCTGATACAGTGTCGTCGCAGTTGCTGGTTTGTTCGCGTGTTTATCTGTCGTGTTGCTGACAAGTGAGTGTAGGAGTCGCCCGATTGTGCATCTCAGTTTGCTCTCTGAGTGTGTTTGTTTGTGTTTATCTTCGAGATTATGCGTAACACATCATCACACGCTAAGCTGTGCCGGATTCTTATTTCCGCCGTTACACTTTCCGTAACGTAACGTGATGTAACGGAATCTACTTGAACGTGGCTTAACCTAACCTAACCTGATCTACCTCAACCTAACCTAACCTAAGCTAAACTACCCCTGACCTAAATCTAACCTAACCTAAGCTAACCTAAGGTATACTAATCCTGATCTAACTTTAACTTAACCTAACCTGACCTGACTTACCCTAACCTACCTTAACCTAAGCTAAACTAACCTAAGGTAAACTAACCATGACCTTACTCTAACCTAACCTAACTTAACCTAAACTAACTCTAACCTAACCTAACCTAACCTAACCCAATTTGCTTTGCCTCGTGCTCCCTCATCCTTGAGTCAGACATAATCCTTGACTTTGACCTTGAGTCGTTTATTCATTCCTGTGCCTCCCCTCAAGTATAACATCACCCTCGAGTCTGACCTCGCCCTTCACTCAGATGTAAGCCTTGAATTTGACTTCACACTTGAGTTTAACCTCACACTTAAGTATGACCTCATCGTCTGGCTTGGTGGTGACGATGAGGAGCATACGCCAGGAGGCGCTGAGTACATCCATTATCTTTGACCCTATTATGCGCTTTAGGGACTTCGCACAGGCACTACATCACGGCTGGGAAATGGAGAGAAATGCGGGACTCGAACCTACGACTATGAAAATGCGAGATGAGCACGAATGGGCCAAATCATTATGGTTACTGTTGTTGCTCCTGTGTCACAATTTCGGCTGTCACCCGCTCTACGAGGTGGCTAGACATGATAGCCCATATTGGAGATTCGGGATGTATGCCCTTCATGACGTCACGTGGTGACTCTTGGCATTTTGAACCTTTTGTGGCTTCTTGTCTCTACACTGAGGCGCTATAGTCCTCTCGGGTTTGGTTCCCTCGCGTTCCCAGTGATCCCACGTGAGCTTAAACAACCCCCCCCCACACACCCGCACCCACACCCACACACTCCCTCCCCCCTTCCCCCCCCCCCCCACCCGTGACCTCTCGCATTGCTTGTGCAAAGTCAATTTCCATCTCCACTTCCGCGATATTTCAATGCAAATTATTTCTTCTTTGTTTCCTTCCTCTGTTCCTTCCTTCCTCCCCTCACTTCCTTCCTCCTTGATTGACCTTTCTTCCTTCATAGAGTCGTCCCGTGCAGTTGGACTTAATATGAACACGGAGAGAATTTACATACATACATGTACTCTTGCGCTCAAACACACACACACACACACACACGCACACACACACACACACACACACACACACACACACAGAGTTACAGTGACAAAGTATGGCTACAAGAGACCTCTTGGTCCATAATGAAGTCGAATGCGTAGAAATCAAATGCGAAAAAAGAAGAAAACAAACACCCTCATTCAAACAACCAAAACTAAAATACACACATAAACATATACACGCAAACACACACAGGCACAAGTGCAAACTAACACACACGCAAACTCGCACACACACAAATTCACGCACGCAAATCAACATACACACGCAAACTAACACACACGCAAACTCGCACACATACAAATTCACACACGCAAATTAGCATACACATGCAAACTAACACACACGCAAACTCGCACACACACAAATTCATGCACGCAAATTAACACACACGCAAACTAACACACACGCAATCTCGCGCACACACAAATTCACGCACGCAAATCAACATACACACGCAAACTAACACACTCGCAAACAAACATACAAACCCAAACACACAGGCACACGCATACTCACACACTTAGAAACACATACACACAGACACACACAGACACACAAACACATACACACACACACACACACACACACACACACACACACACACACACACACACACACACACACACATACCTACACCTACACCTACCTACACCTACCTACTTACCTAGTTACCTAACTCTCTCTTTTTTCCAGCCGGTCCCTCCCACGGGCCCCGTCGCCCCTCGTAAAAGGTCCCCTGGGCAATTCAAGTCTCACCATCCATTCTCCGGCCAAATGCGAGTCTTCCTGCAGAGGGTCCAAGGCTCGCCCTTGACATTCTCTGTCCTTTGTCCTCAAGTCCTTTCCCTGGGAGCTCCGCCTTCCGCTGGGTTGACCTGCGACGTCGTCCTCGTCCACATCAGCGCCGCCTTCAGGAACGTTGTGACAAGCCGCTGTGGAGCGTTGGGCTTCCACCTCGCCTCATGATTACTCGTGATGGGTTTTCTAACCAAGCCTACCTAACACAACCTAAACTCACCTAATTAACCCAACCCAATCCAGCCCAAACTAATCCAAGGTAATTTTAATCAACCTAACCTTGTCCAGCTAAATCTACCCTTATCAAATCAAGCCCAACTTAACCAAATGTAACCAGACTGAACCAAACTCAGCCAGGAATTAACCTAAAAATTTCCAAATTTAGCCAAACCTAGCCAAAGTTAACCAAATTTAGCCAAACTTAGCCAAACTTAACCAAAATTAGCCAAACTTAACTAAACTTAATCAAATTTAGCCAAACTTAACCAAACTTAGTCAAACTTAATCAAAATTATCCAGACTTAACCAAACTAAGTCGAAATTAGCCAAACTTAACCAAACCTAGTCAAACAACGAAACTTAACCAAAATTAACCAAACAACCAAAATTTATCTAGCATGACCAAATATGACCAAACTTGACCAATCTCGACCTAATTGACCAAAAACTTAACGAGACTTATTAAAAGTTGGTCAAATTTGGTCAAAACTAACCACGTCACTTCACCATTCCTCACCCCACCTAAGTTAAAGTAACCTAACCTAACTTATCCACCTCGCCTCACCTAATTTCACCTCACCTATCCAAACCCAAAATTTCGCCAAAAAAATAAAAAAATAAATAAATAAAATAAATAAATAAATAAAAACAAGACGTCACCCAAAGCAGAGGGAAATCGGGGAAGGGACCTACTCGAAGACAATTCTCACTTTGCCTCCACAGTGTCCTCTGTTCATTTGTTCTTCGATCAATGTGTGCCCGCCGTATACCTTTGTGTAATTTTATGTGTTTTTCTTAAGCGTATGTATGTTCGCGCGTGTATTTATCTTTTATTATACACGAAAAGAGGCTCATGATGCTCTATCTTCTCCCCCATTAATCATACCTAAATTTTGATTTGTTTATGATCTTGTCTTGATGTATATCATTATCTAGGGCTCTAGGGTGTTTTAGGAGTTGATGTATGGGCATGCGTTCGTGTTTGTGTTCTGTATATTCGTATTTATTCATGTACTGTTTATTCGTTTTAAGTCTCGTTCATTATTATACAACTATTCCCATACAATAGCTCGAACTATCTTGCCCTCATAGGTGCATGCACGTACACATACACACACGCACGCACACACACACACACACACACACACACACACACACACACACACACACACACACACACACACACACACATTAACACACTAACACACACAGAGCGGTAGATGTCTGGAACAAATTGGACGAAACAATAGTGTGTGCAAACACTATACATGAATTTAAGAACAGACTAGACGTTGCGAGATACAAAGACGGGACACCGCGAGCATAGCTCCCCTTCCCGTAGAACACAACTAGGTAAACACACACACACACACACACACACACACACACACACACACACACACACACACACACACACACACACACACACACACACACACACACACA
Organism: Oratosquilla oratoria; assembly: GCF_046742065.1. Taxonomy (NCBI): domain Eukaryota; kingdom Metazoa; phylum Arthropoda; class Malacostraca; order Stomatopoda; family Squillidae; genus Oratosquilla; species Oratosquilla oratoria. The sequence continues at coordinate 20,307,129 of NC_134800.1, forward strand.
CACACACGCACGCACCCACGCACACACACAGGTACACACGCACACACAGATACGCACACACCCATTACTCTTTTCCTGTCTATCCGTGGACATTACTTCCTCCTTTTGTATGTAATGATTATGTGATTCCTCGAGTGTTTGAGATCCTGCCGTCGACAAACCAGAGATGCTTATCAGTAACGAACCCAAGCACGCCACCATCTCACCGTCGTCGCCTCCCTTTCCTCCTCCTCCTCCTCCTCCTCCTTCTCCTCCTCCTCCTCCTCCTCCTCCTCCACCTCCTCCTCCTCCTCCTCCTCGTCCTGATCTTCCTCCACCTCTGTTACTACCACTGACAATACTTCCATCACTCCCGTTTCGATCACCATTACCTTCCTCTTGCTTTCCTGTTTCTCTTCTTCCTTTTCCTCTTCGACCTCATCCTCATCCTCCTCTTCTTCCTCCTCCTTTTCCTCCTACTCGTCCTCACACATTACTCCTACCAGCTCTTTTCTCTCCTTGTGACTCTACACTTGTTTACATTGGTCGCTGAGAACATGGACCACAATATATATATATATATATATATATATATATATATATATATATATATATATATATATATATATATATATATATAGTTATTATTTTTACATGTGTTATTGTTATTACCATTATTATTGTTATAAAATAAAAATATATATGTATTCCCATATATGTATTTCCCACTGTGAGAAAATGATTTGTGTGCGCCTGCGACCGAAGCCATCATCTTTGTCCCATTAGGGATCGTTCTGGAACCTACATACTCCTTACGAAATGGGTGTTAATCCGATCGCTGTGGTACCCTTCACACACTTAATGCTGTTCAGCCCCAAGTGATTTTAGTCAGCTGAAGGAACGCCCTTGAGCACTTGTATTATACACCATACCTCTACTGTGTTTAAGGTATGGAACCTTACACCAGGAGGCGTTTAGCTGCGGCAGAAGCCGTTCTCTTTGTCCTATGGTCTTGGACAGCCAAGGAAGGAGTGCCCACTATCGTCACTGGGGATCAAAGATAGGCTTACGTATTTGAGAGATGAGATACAGGGACACACACACACACACACACACACACACACACACACACACACACACACACACACACACACACACACACACACACACACACACACACACACACACACACACACACACACGGCTAAAAAGTATCATATGATGATATATTTGGAAAAATATTACTTTATCCGAAGTGCATTGAGAAACGAAGGATCCGAAGTATCCGAGGCCAGGGAAGGGACCCACCGGGGAAAGAATTCAATTTTGGTTTGAAAACTTTCGTGCTTTCAGTGACCTTCCTCCGTTTTCTATCCCGCCTTTCTTACTTTCGCGTCCATCCCGTTTTCCTTTAGGTCTTCCGTCCTCGACTGTATTGTTAACACCTGCTTATCAGCGTCAGATCCTCCCGTCCCCTGTTTGTCTGTCTGTGTCTGTTTGGTTGCCTGTCGGACACATCTCTCCTACCTGAGACTTTTGTATTTGTCCCTGAAGAGGATTCTTCATGTTAGGCCCGGGACTGGTTTTTTTTTTTTTTTTTTTTTTTTTTTTTTTTTTGAGAGAGAGAGAGAGAGAGAAAGAGAGAGAGAGAGAGAGATTTCATGTGTGCTGAGAGCGTTTCTGCTATATATGGCGTTTCCAATGTTTTTTCTACCCGTTTTTACTATCTTATTCGTATTGTGTTCGTTTGAGGATTCATGTCAAAATATACCATTTGAATTATGTACTTTTTTTTTTGTCAACATCTTAAGACGTACGATTTTTTTTTTCAACCGGAACCTTTATCTTGGGCTTTGGTTTCTTCATCGCTTTAATCATGGTTCCTATTCAAAGAGAGGAAACAAGTGTTTGAAGGCTTTTGGTTCTTCATTATATGTGCTATTGATGGAGAGGAAGAAGAAGGCAAGAGTTCTGGGGACCCCAGATTCCGTGAACACCCCAGTTTCCGGAGCCTGGGGAAGGGATAGCTGTACTGGTGGTGGGAGGAGGGATCTGGGAAGAGGATTACCAGGAGAAGGTAGTAAGTAGTTTCTTGTAGTGATGTTAGTGTCGCTGTTGTTGTTGGTTTTCGCGTTGTTGTCGTTGTCGTCGATGTTGTTGTTGTTATTGTCGTTATTATCGTCGTTAACGGCATCATCGTTATCAACTTCGTCGTCAGTGTTGTCGTCAGCGTTATCGACTTGTTATTGTCATCGTCATACGTCATCATCGTCATTGTCATCGTTATCATCACCATCATCGTCATCGTCATCATCATAACCATAATCATCATCATTACTGTCACATCCACAACCACCACCACCACTATCACTACTGTCGTTGTCATAGTCTTCGTCATCATTATCCTGGCAACGATAGAAATGCAAGCTCTAGCCAATTACAGGTCATAACAACATGATAATAGTGATGATTGTGATGATAAGTGGCACGTGATGAAGATATGACAGGGTGATAATAGTGATGGTGATACTGATAAGGAGGAGGAGGAGGTGAAGTGTAGCAGTGTTATTAATGATAGTGATGTTATCAAAGATAGTGATGGTGATGGTAGTAATTACAGTGGTGGTGATAGTAATGATGAGGGTGATAGTAATGGTGGTTATGCTGGTAACGATGATGATAGGGGTGGTGATAGTGACAGAAATGGTGTTGAAAGAGAGGATAATCGAGATCGAGACTCCTTGATGGTGATGACGTGTTGAAGCATAGACTGTGTTGGTAGTGACAGTGTGGCAGAAATGAGGAATATAATGATGACGTTGAATGTTATCACCTGGAACGTGAGGAGAAATTCCTGTACAAATTCATCCTTTAATAGATTAATTTATCTATTTACTTTCGTTTTTCATTTTAGGAGCAGAAGTACAGATGGAGTAATAGTAGGGATAGTAGGCGTGTTAAACAAAAGCGGGGATAGCAAGGCTAAGAGGACGAAGGAGTAATGATAGTTGAGGTCAAAACGATAGTAATGACAGTGAAGATAGTGCAGACCGGCTATGTCGTCGTCGTCGTCTTCGTCATCATCATCATCATCATCATCATCATCATCATCATCATCATCATCATCATCATCATCATCATCATCATCATCATCATCATCATCATCATCATCATCATCATCATCATCATCATCATCATCATCATCATCATCATCATCATCATCATCATCATCATCATCATCATCATCATCACCATCACCATCATCATCACCATCACCATCATCACCACCATCGTCATCAACATAATCTCCATCACCACCACCACCATCATCATCATCATCATCATCATCATCATCATCATCATCATCATCATCACCATCACCACCATCATCATCATCATCATCATCATCATCATCATCATCATCATTATAGTATCCATCACCACCATCATCATTATAGTATCTATCACCACCATCATCATCATTATAGTATCCATCACCATCATCATCATTATAGTATCCATCACCACTATCATCATTATAGTATCCATCACCACCATCATCATTATAGTATCCATCACCACCATCATCATCATTATAGTATCCATCACCACCATCATCATTATAGTATCCATCACCACCATCATCACCATTATAGTATTCATCACCACCATCATCATCATTATAGTATCCATCACCACCATCATCATCATTATGACGGTATGACCACCATCACTACTATCATCATAATCTTCATCACCACTATCATCATGATCACCATCACCACCACCACCATCATCATCATCATAATTTCCATCACCGCCATCACCATTATGATCACCATCACCACCACCATCATCATCACAATCTCCATCATCACCACCACCATCATCATCACAATCTCCATCACCACCACCATCATCATCAAAATCACCACCACTACCATCAACGCTGCCATCAACACCACTACCATCTCCACCAACAACACCGCCATCAACACCGTTACCATCTCCACCATCACCACCAGCACCGACACCAACACCACTACCATCGCTACCACCAACACCGCCACCATCACCACCACCATCACCGCCACAACCCACATCACCATATCGAAACGGAGCAACAGAGTACAGAACACGACAACACAAACGATTCGTCGGTGCGTCAGGCCACCGAGGGTGACTCAGTCCGTGAACACAACAGAACCCTGAGGGCGCCGCCCGTTGGGGGACCGCCGCTCCCCCTGCAGGAGTCGGAGCCCCTTCCCCCGGGACCCACGGGCGCTTCCCGCTGGGGCAGTGTAATAAAATAAAATACAGGAGTAATAAAACACATTGCGTCCCCGCCCCCGACTCTCCGACTTATCATCTCCTGCCCATCACCATTGCGAGCGGGCAAGGACCCATTTCTTCCCCGATCTTCAGCCCTTTGTACCCAGCACATCCCGCCGACCCTGTCTTTATGTCAGGAGGCCTAGGAACAGGCTGGTGTTTTGGGTTCCCTGCCAAGCGACGATAATAATGATAATGATGATGATGATGACTGGGCTCAAAAACCCGTATGCAGGCGTGGGACCTGTTGCGGATGATTTGTGCATAAGATTCTACAAATACTTTGTATGCGCGAGTGTAGGGTTTGTGGGTGTCTTCGTGGTCGCGTGCGTGTGTATACGTGTGCATTTGTGTATGCGTACTTGTATGTGTATGTGCGTGTAGGTGTGCGTGTGGAAACACTTTGTATATATAGTGTTTCCACACACACGTACACACCCACAAACACACACACACACACATGTGTACACACATGCACACGCAGGCACACACACACACACACACACACACATGTATGTACTCGCACACACATGCACACGTACACACACACACATGCACACGCACAAAGGATTACAAAGGCGGAGCATGCCGACAGGAGACCTTTTGGTCCATATCTAGGTCGGATGCGAAAAAAAAAAAAATAATAATAAATAAATAAATAAATAACAACTCTGATAATATAAATATCAAATAAAATATATAAATAAATACATAGGTATAGTTAGATAATAAACAAACAGGTAAATAGTAAATAATAAATTGACATATAACTAATAATAAATGAGAATCAAACAGACAAATGATAACAAAACAAAAACAAATAATATGATATAAATAATAACCATTACGGCATCTTGCTTAGGTGTTTATCTAAATGATTTTTAAAGCTTCGAACTGAACTACATTGCACTGCCTCTGCAGGAAGTTTATTCCATTCATTAACTACACGGTTGGCAAAGTTGTTTCTACCCACTGCCAAATTGAATCTATTTCCGGAGAGTTTGAGACCATTCTTTCTTGTCTGATTCTCATTCAGTATGAAAATTTTGTCACTTTTGATGTCAATTCCCTTTAGAATCTTAAAGACCTGCATCAAGTCACCTCTGAGTCTACGTTTTTTTAGGGAAAACAGATTCGTATGTTTTAGTCGATTTTCGTATGATTTATTTTTTATATTTGGAATCAGTTTTGTGGCTCGCCGTTGTACTTTTTCCAGTCTGTCAATGTCTTTAATGAGATTCGGTGACCATACGGAAACAGCATATTCCAAATGTGGACGAACTAACGATTTATATAGCTTGTTAATGAGTGATGGACTTTTAAAGTCAAAAGATCGCGCAATCAGTCCTAGAATCTTATTTGCTTTCTTAGAGGCTGAAATAC
>NC_134800.1:20322822-20330322 GCF_046742065.1 Oratosquilla oratoria
GCTGTCGATCACGAGTCTAACACGTGATCCAAAGACACTGGTGAATCACACACACATACACATACACTCCCCCTCTGCGCTGACGGCAAAGTACCTTAGATATTTTGTTCTGGCTAACCACAGGCTGACTCTGTCCAGAGGAGGGAGGGTCCCGACCCATCCAGGCCGCGTTCAAGCAGTGGTCCACGCGCCATATGCACTAAAATAGTTTGTAGTTAACCAGGAGAATGATTTTAAAGTGTTCCTCCATGCTGAAGAGGTCAAAGGGTGAGGGAACTGGTTGGCAGAGGGCTGATGGGTTCTGCAATCGGCATCAAAGAATGTTCAAAGCAAAGGACTGTCCTTGTAATCTCGCGATCAAAACAAAGGACAGAAAAAGGACAGAAGCTGAGTTTATTTTCGCTCCTTCCTCTTCGTCTTCGTCGTCCTCGTCTTTGTCTTTTTCGTCTTTCTCCTCTTCGTCTTCATCTTCATCGTCTTTTTTGTCTTCTTCGTCTTTTTCGTCGTCTCCGTCTTCTTCGTTTTTTTTTTTTTGTCTTCGTCGTTTTCTTTGTCTTCGTCTTCGTCTTCTTCGTCTTCGCGAAGAGGAACATCGAAATATTGTTCTAAATATCGAATCGTAATGACGTCGATCATAAAGGCAAGAATGACTTGAGATTCATGTATGACAAGAACAACATCAATTCTGACCTCATACACAATATCTAATCCAGTTTCACACACACAAAAATGACGTCGACTCGTTCATCACATGCACAAAAATGAACTTCAATTCTATCATCACACACAAAAAAAAAAAAAATACGTCGATTCTACCTTGACAAAAACGTCAATTTGGTATCACACACAACCAAAATAACGCTGACTTTTGGAGAACTCACGACCAAAAAGACGTTGATTCCGGCTTCACACACGACAATCGCGACGTCAACAATGACGACGACAACATCGGCAGCGACGACCAAGGACGACAAGGGCAAGGCTGGCAGAAGGAGACAACGAGATTAATTCACAACAGATGATGAAGGAGGAGGAGGAGGAGGAGGAGGAGTAGGAGATCGTCCTCGGCCAAGTCACCCTCAGCTGACTCATCCTTCGGAACGTGACTTCACTTAAGCTGGACCTCAAGTTCCCTCCCTCCCCTCCACTCGTCAGCCTCTTCTTCTCCTTCTGTTCCTTCTCCTTCTCCTTCTCCTCCTCCGTCTCCATCTGCTCCTTTTCCTTCTTCTCCTTCTCCTTCTCCTCCTCCTCCTCCTCCTTCTCCTCCTCCTCCTCCTTTTTCTTCTCCTTCTTGTTCTCCTTTTCCTCCTCCTTCTCCTCCTCCTCCTCCTTTTTCTTCTCCTCCTCTAGTTCTCCTTTTCCTCCTTGTTCTTCTCCTTCTCTTTCTTCTCCTCTTCTTTTTTCTCCTACTCCTCCTTTTTTTTATTGTTCTTATTTTTCTTCTCAAAATTCTCCTCCTCCTCATTCTCCCTCTACTCCATCTCCTTCTCCTCCATCTCCTTCTTCTCCTTCGCCTACGTCTTCTTCTTCTCTTCCTCCTCATCCCCCTTTTCCTCCTTCCCCTTCTCATTCTCCTCCTCTTCCTTCCCCTACTTCTTCTCCTCGTCTTCCTTTCGTTCATTCTTTCCCTCCTCCTCTTGGTTCTTCTTTTCCTTCCTCTCCTCTTCCTTTCCTATTTCTCCTTCCCTTTCTTCTCCTCCGCCTCCGCCCCCCTCCTCTTCCTCTTACTCTTTCTCCTCCATCTCCTCTTACTCCTCCCCCTCCTCCTCTCGTTTCTTCTTTTACTTCCTCTCCTAATTTCCTACATCTCCTTCTCCTCTTTTTTCTTCCTCCTACCCCTCCTCCTCATACTCCTCATCCTTCCTCTCGTCCTCATACTCCTCCTCATACTCCTCATACTCCTCCTCATACTCCTCCTCATACTCCTTCCCCTCTTCCTCCTACTCGTCATACTCCTCATACTCCTTCTCCTTTCCCTCTTCCTCCTACTCCTTGTCATACTCCTTCTACCTCCCCTAATCCTCCTCCTCTTCCTCCTCCTCCTTCCCTAGCTCCTCCCCTCATTTTTCCTTTCCCCCCTTTCCCCTCCTCCTCTTCCCCCTCCTCCTCCTCTTGGTTCTCTTCTTCATTTCCTCCACCTCCTCCTCCTCCTCTTCATTATCATTATCACCTCCTCCTGCCTCCTGCTCCTTGTCCTCCTTGTTCTCTTCCTTCCCCCTCCTCCCCGCCTCCCACCATTCCCGTCCTTTGATACTTCCTCCCATTCTCCTGTCAGTTGAACAATAATGTAACCTACATCTTGACCGACCTACCCAAGCTGCCTGCCTGCCTGCCTGCCTGTCTACCCACCAACCGACTGACTGACTGACCTCCCTGACCTGAAAATGGCGACCCACGTGGCCTCCAAAGCCACCAATCAATAATGCGGCTAACGAGCTGATTAGCAACTTGATTTTGAATTTTCACTCCCTCTCCCTCTCCTCTCCCTCTCCTCTTTCCCTTCCCCCTCCCCTTCCCCTTCCCCCTCCCCTTCCCCTTCCCCCTCCCCTTCCCCTTCCCCCTCCCCTTCCCCCTTTCCCTTCCCCCTCCCCTTCCCCCCTTCCCCCTTCCCCCTCCCCTTTTCCCCTCCCCTTCCCCCTCCCCTTCTCTCCTCCCTTCCCTCTCTCCTTCTCTCTCCTTCCCTCTCTCCTTCCTTCTCTCCTTCCCTCTTCCCTTCCTCTCCCCTTCCCTCTCCCCTTTCCTCTACCTCTCTCTCCCTCTCCCCCTCTCTCTCGCTCTCTTAATTTAACCCACTTCTTTCCTCTCCTCCTCCTCTTCCTCGTCTTCCTATTCTTCCTCATCTTTTTCTGTCTCCTCTTTCTCCTTTTCCTCCTCCTCCTCCTCTTCCTCGTCTTCCAATTCTTCCTCTTCTTTTCTATCTCCTTCTCTTTCTCCTCTTCCTTGACATTCTACTCCTCCTCCTCCTCCTCCTCCTCCTCCTCCTCTTTCTCCTTCCTCTCGTACTTGTCTTCCTTCTCCTTCTACTTTTTATCGTTTTCTACTTCTACTCCTCGCTTTTCTTTTCTTTCTTCTTTTCCTTCGCCATCTCACACTCCCTCTCCCTTTTCTTTCTCCCCGTCCCCCTCCCCCTCTCCCTCCTTTTCTCTCCCGTTGACAAGCTACCTGGGGCCCATACCTGTATATCATTACCTGTTTCCCCCCTGTCAAATTTGCGCGTGTATGAACACACACGTTCCTTCTGTAAGTAGGGAACACGGAACATGTGGTCGTACGGAGACGATCAACTTCACGAGCATTCCAAAGTCCCATGCAAACTTGTTTGTGTCGGGTTTGACTCATTCCTGTAAAACTCATCTGGGTAAAAGTGAGGACACATGTGCGCACACGCGCACGTACACATACATACACGCACACATATTTACACATACACACACACGTACGTCCCATGATGTCACTACTGTTGCGGCTGATCCTTTTTTTTTTTTTCAGGTAATTGACCATCGCTGTTCCTGCACCCTAGAGCAGTGTTTCTTATTTTTTCCTTTTTTTTTTCTTTTACAATGTTCGCACCCTCTGAAGTTTCAGTCCCATCCATCTCATCCTATAGACAAAAACATCTGGGTTCTAGATTCTAGATATATTTATAAGTTAAAACGTAGTAATGGAATGACGACTTGATACTTAGTCATGGTTTACAAGTTCAGAATACGAAATGTCTGTGTAGATCTAGTTAGTGGTAATTCAGTGTGTCGAGACCTCGTGTTGGTCCTCGAGGTCTCGAGGACGCATGGGAACCCATAGACGGCGGCGGCGGCAACGAAAGCCTCCTACCTGTTCTTGGCCGACACCTCGTACCTCTCGAGCCAGCCACCCTTCTTTCGTCCGTCCCTCCTCGCCTCAAGCACCAATTACCGTGACGCCGATTTTGCTTCATTGACCGAACGCAGATTGTCTTACCTGGGCCTGCCTCTAATCAGCGCAAGCATGTGGGCTTTAGTTGAGGGTTTGGGCTCGGTGTCGGGTGGAGATTAGGGAGGATTTATTGTGAGGATTTATTAGGGAGGGTACGGAGAGATAGATGGTGAAGTGGGTGTAAGAACGAGTTGGTGGGAAGAAGGGACCAAGACAGGGCAAGTAACGAAGAACGGGAAGGAAAAGAAAGAAAGACAAAGTAACGATGTCTTGATGTTGGAAGAGGAAGACGCAGAAACGATGGGGAATATCAAAGTGTTGGTTGTTCTGAGACAACATTACCAACACTGGCGACTGACAATTATGACCTCTTCTGTGGTGTCAGCTTCCATCTAAGGTGTGGGTGCAGATGGGCGTGGGTATGGGTGGGTGGGCGGTAGAACAGACGCAGCTAAAGTTTCTCCAAGACAGTGACTATCTGTTGTCCGACGTTTTCAATTAAACAGAGACTTCACTGTTATTAATGACCGAGGCCGCTCCGACAGTGGTAACAATAGCCGTCGGTCCTCCCAAGTGTGTTTTGGCCATGAATAAACATAGAATTCATCCTAAAACCAGCGGGCGCAGCATGGACAGCAGACCCGCGCCTCCATTTTTTTTTTTTTTTTTTTTTCTAACAATTTCTCATGGTAAGGGAGATGGCTGAGTGTGGCTATGCGATCCCAACGGCGAAAGGAAGTCCACGTTGGAACAAAAAACGTCAAGTAATCGAAAAAAAAAAAAAAAAAAAAAAAAAAAAAAAAAAAACCATATACGATCGTCGTTGTCTTCGGGTTGTCCGAGATCGGTGCCAACCCTTGGCTGGCGGAGAAGTTTCCCCCAAAGCTGAATAAAATCACCTGTCGGGTGTGTGACGGTCTAGGGGTGGTTGCCTTGGTGATAAATAAAATCACCCGGCGGCAGCTGTGATAGAAAGGAAAAGGACCACACGGCACGGAAGTAGGGAGCCAAGATAAGTTTATTTCCTCTATAGCTTGAACCTCAGTTGCTCCTTCCCTCTTATTGTGTTTCGCATTCATATTCTCTTGTCTCTTTTAATCCTCTTTTGACCACAATTCGCCCTTTCACGGTTTTCTCATCTCTTCACCAGAGCTTCTGCCAATGTGGCGTCCAGGAGATGCAGTGGTGGAGGGGGCAAAATTTGTCTTCAGATTTCTTAAAGTGAAGATTCGTCTCAAATCATAAAGGAATGTTGAGTAACTCTGGTCTGTAGGGGTGTCGTTCTCGCCTAGAATATTCGGTCTACATAACTTATTCCCTCAGCTGAATAAAATACCATGACGAGACCAAGTATATATATATATATATATATATATATATATATATATATATATATATATATATATATATATATATATATATATATAAGAACGACCACTTTTACCGCAACGGATCCTTCACTTTTGATGCCGTGGCATACATAGACTGCATAGCTTTTATTAATGTAATTGTCAGACGAGTTTAATAACCATTTAAAGCGTGGACGGTCCCCAGTTTGAACGGAGATGTGACTGACCGTGGTTCCACTTAATCTGTTCACATGGTCGATATTATTATTATGTTGAAGGCGGTGCCGTCGGGCGATATTATTCAACTGATGGAACTCCCCCCCTCAGGAAAACTCATTGATCTCCCCCACCCCATCACCTCCCTTTATCCCCCCCAACTTCCCTTTGCCCCCCTCCCCCTCTCTCTCCCCACTTCTTTCTAGTTTAAACATTTTCTCTCAAAGTAAATTATTTCCAGTGTTTTACACACACATTTCGCAAATCTGGAGCTGTAGGTTCAGTAATGATACACACCATACGCCCATAATTTCTTGGTGGGCGTGGTCAGATCCCCCCCACCCTTCCTTGACCTTTGTCCATTTTATCAAACAAATGACGAACGTGATGCTCGTGTATTCTGATACCGTTTATCAAGCACCATTTATGGAGTGCTGTTGATGCTTTCTGAACTGAAGAACTATTTTGCTAAATGGTACCCATATGTTTCACAAATTTGCTGAAATTACATAGGTCCTGGAAGGAATTCAGGTGTATAGAGGAAAGTTCGTGTTTCATTATTATCGATGAAACTAGGGAATTTACATAGATTCTTGATTCCTTAAGAGGAGAAAAGTCGTGATGGAGCCAACAGATGGTGGAATGCAGTCTCGAAAAGCCAGAACGTAAATCTGGCAGTGGTAATGAGGCAGAATGGAAACACTTTTTTTTATCTATTTATATATTTATTTTATTCACTTATCTATTATTGTATATATATTTTTCTAGGTTTGTGGGGTTGTCACCCAGCTGTGCATTTGAATGTACACAAATCTAATTTGACTGGTCAAAATAATATCTTTTGACGTTTAACCTCCTCTCCACTCCGTTCCCTCCCCTACTGAGGGGGTGCCACAGAAATGCATGAATGAAATAGCCTGGCGGCAGTGAGAATTAAAAGGGAAAATCATAACGGAAGGACGAATCGAAGTAGCCTTCTCTCTGTGTACCTTGGATATCGCTTGATACACGAAAACGTTCTTCGGAGTTCTGTACTTGTCCGTGATTTTCTGGATTTTCTTTTCAGTTTGTAATCTGTGCTGCATAAATGTACTTATGTGTACATGTATGCGGACATGTAAGTATGTATATACGTATATGTATACATGTATTTATATACATATGTACACATATATATGTACGTATACAGTCACATCTTTGTTTTTCAGTATATCTCTGAGACTGCCTCTGTACGTTTGTCTGCTTGCCTGCCTGTCTGCGTCTGTATCTGTCTGTGTCTGTCTAACTCTGTCTCGGACTATCGTTACCGGAACTGCCAAGATAATCTCCGCACATTGCATCGCCTCTGAGAGCAGGGTTTCGGAGATTGTTATGCAAATGACTCTATTACAGACTGATGTATATTTTCATTTATTAAGATCCATGACGAAATTCTAAACACAGGTGTAATTTCGAAACATGTGGCATGATTGCTCCAAAGTGCCTTCATGTATATTCCAAAACCTGGAATGAGCCCTCCGCGGCCAAGATGCAAAATGGCTTTCGGAGCTCTCATCTTACCAACTTCGTTGCTTAGTGTCTTCAAAGGACTCAAATGATTCTCCTCCTCCTCCTCCTCCTCCTCCTCCTCCTCCTCCTCCTCCTCCACCTTATCCTCCTCCTCCTACTCCTCCTAATCCTAATCCTTTTCTTGTCTTTGTCCTCTTGTTGTCCTCCTTCTCCTCCCCCTCCTCCTTCTATTTTATTCTCTTTCGCATTCTCTTTCCCTTCTTTCTCTTGTTTCTCCTTCTGATTCTCCTTCGCTTCCTCCTCTTCTTCATATGGTTGTCGTCCTCCTCCTCCTCCTCTTCATCCTTTTCATTATCATCCTCTTTCTCTTCTTCCTCTTATTTTCTTCTTCCTCCTCCTCTCTTTGTTCCTCATCCTCATCTTCCTATTTCTGCACCTGTTCCTCCTCCGCTTCCTCTTCCTTCTTCCTCGACTTTCTCTTCCTCTACCTACTCGTCTTCCTCTTCCTCCGCTT
>NC_134800.1:20337822-20365322 GCF_046742065.1 Oratosquilla oratoria
AGTCGGGATTGCTTTACCCGAGGCAGAGATACAATGCTTGTATCATTTAAGGTCGTTATTGATGATTACTCCAAGCTCCTCCTCATTTTTCATTGTTTTATACAAATATACCTTCTATCTCTCTACCTCTCTTTATCTATCTCTATCTCTATCTCTATCTCTCTCTCCATCTCTGTCTGTCTCTCTATATCTTTATCTCTGTCTCTATGTCTCTCTGATTGTTTCTATTTTTTCTCCATATCTATTTACATATTACTACTGCTACTACTACTCCTACTACTATTTCTATTTCTACTCCCACTACTACTAGTTCCTACTATTTTTTCTTATATAACTACTTCTACCTCGGTGGCTCTTGGCCGCCTCAGCCAAGGCTCTCCACGGTCTCCAGTCTTGTGCATCCTCTTACCAATCAACAACACAAGGTGCCAGTTTCTGGAACATCTTCCTGACATTGTCGGCCCATCGATAGCGGGGTCTGGCCAACGCTCGGACTCCAACAACTCTTCCATTCATTGTTCTCTTTGAGATCCTGTCCTCCCCCATTCTGGTCCAAGGCCCCGCCCACCGGAGTCGCCTTGATTATTTTACTACATCTTGTTCGGTGTTGTGCCTTCTCCTCCTCCTCCTCCTCCGCTTTTTCTCTTTGTCGTATACAGCTCCGCTCCGAGGATCTTACGAAGTATCCCGTTGTCTCTCTCTCTCTCTCTCTTTTTTTTTTTTTTTTTTTTTTTTTTTTTTTTTTTTTTTTTTTTTTTTTTTTTTTTTTTTTTTGTCGGATCCCTAATCCATGTAGTACTGTTGGTCTTAGGACATCACACACGCACGAAGATAAACACACACACATACACATACGCACACACAACTTGTGGCTCAGTTGGTAAAGTTCCCAGCTGCCACTACGGAGGTCCGGGTTCGAATCCCGCCCAGGGCTGAAATAATTTCAGTATCGCTGCGCTGCGGGTTGTTACTCCAACTCTAGTGGGCAGGGAGTTGTGTGTGTGTGTAAGGTCACAGCATTACCCAATGATCGGTCATATATGAGCTCTGAGCTCTCTTCCGGGAGGGAAATAGCTGTCGGTCACGAATCACACCACACACACACACACACACACACACACACACACACAAACCAACCATTTGTGTGTGTGTGTTTGTGTTATACATCTACGCAGACGTAATAATTGAACAATAAAAGGGGGACAACGCTTAATGGATCGGCCGTGGCAGACCCAAAGATGCTCGGCATTGCAAGCTAAACGACGTTATCACAGGATCGACTCCGGTCCAAGGCCCGTCACGACTCGAACCGGGTCTTCACGTTCCAGAGGCCTATGGGGGATTTTATCACCGGCACCTGGGGCGCTTGCCAGGTTATAAACATTTAAATGAGGCGCGTGACGAGGGACCCTCCCTATCTGTCGTGTTATGAGGGCGCTTTCTCTCCTCTTTCTCTCTTTCTCCGCCTCCTCCTCTCTCCCCTCTCTTTCTCCTTTCTCTTTCCTGTCACCCCTGTCTTTCTCCTTTCTCTGTCCTATATTCCCTCTCTTCCTCCTCCTCTCTCCCCTCTTTCCTTTCTCTGTCCTGTCACCCCTGTCTTTCTCCTTTCCCTGTCCTATATTCCCTCTCTTCCTCCACCTCCTCTCTTCCCTCTCTCTCTCCTTTCTCTGTCCTATCACCCCTCTTTCTCCTTTCTCTGTCCTATATTCCCTCTCTTCCTCCGCCTCCTCTCTTCCCTCTCTTTCTTCTTTCTCTGTCCTGTGACCCCTCTCTTTCTCCTTTCTCTGTCCTATATTCCCTCTCTTCCTCCGCCTCCTCTCTTCCCTCTCTTTCTCCTTTCTCTGTCCTATCACCCCTCTCTTTCTCCTTTCTCTGTCCTATCACCCCTCTCTTTCTCCTTTCTCTGTCCTATATTCCCTCTCTTCCTCCGCCTCCTCTCTTCCCTCTCTTTCTCCTTTCTCTGTCCTATCACCCCTCTCTTTCTCCTTTCTCTGTCCTATCTTCCCTCTCTTCCTCCGCCTCCTCTCTTCCCTCTCTTTCTCCTTTCTCTGTCCTATTTCCCCTCTTTCTCCTTTCTCTATCCTATATTTCCTCTCTTTATGCACTATCCTAACCCCCTCTCTTTCTGCTCTATCCTACCTCCCCTCTCTTTCTGCTCTATCTATCCTACCTCCCCTCTCTTTCTCCTATATCCATCCTACCTCCTCTCTCATTCTCTTTTGTCCATCCTACCTCCCCTCTGTTTCTCCTTTGTCCATCCTACCTCCCCTCTCTTTCTCCTTTATCCACCCTATCTCCCCTCTCTTTGCTCTTTATCCATTCTATCTCCCCCTTTCTTTCTCCTTTATCCATCCTACCTCCCCTCTCTTCTTTATCCATCCTACTTTCCCTGTCTCCCTCCTCTATCCATCTTATCTCCCCTCTCTTCCTTCTTTATCCATCCTACCTCCCGTCTCTTTCTCCTTTATCCATCCTATTACCCCTCTCTTTCTCCTTTATCCACCCTACCTCCCCTCTTTCTCCTCTATCCATCCTATTTCCCCTCTTTCTCCTCTATCCATCCTATTTCCCCTCTTTCTCCTTTATCCATCCTATCTCCCTTCTCCTTCTCTTTTATCCATCCTATTTTCCCCCTCTTTCTCCTTTATCCATCCTATTTCTCCCCTCTTTCTCCTTTATCCTTCCTATTTCCCCTCTCTCCTTTATCCATCCTATTTCCCCTATTTCCTTTATCCATCCTATTTCCCTTCTCTCTCCTTTATCCATTCTAGTTCCCCTCTCCTTTATCCATCCTATTTTTCCTCTGCCTTCTTTTTCCATCCTATTTCCCCTCTCTCCTTTATCCATCCTATCTCTCCCTTCTCCCCTCCTTTCCCTCGCCTCCTTCACCTCTCCCCCTCCCCACCTCCCTCTCTCTCTCTCTCTCTCTCTCTCTCTCTCTCTCTCTCTCTCTCTCTCTCTCTCTCTCTCTCTCTCTCTCTCTCTCTCTCTCTCTCTTTTTTTTTTCTCTCTCTCTCTCTCCTTTCCCCATCTCCCTTCCCAATAGGTTTCTTTTTCACAATGAAGGTCCCCCTGACCCCAAGTTTCATGTCCCTGTGGGATTTGGGAGGAAGGGGGCAAGGGAGGGGGCAAAGGGTTGCCCCCCTCCCTCCCCCGATGGAGGAGTGAGCTCTGCTGCTACTTTCCACATTCCTCGAACCCGGATTCTTCTCTTGAGAATAACTTTCGAGAAACGATAACGGCGAACCATTTATCTTCCACTCTGGCTCCCCCAATAAAATGGAAGATATAGCTCAGTTAAAAAAATTACTGAATACACACACACACACACACATATATGTATATATATATGTATATATATATATATATATATATATATATATATATTATATATATAATGTGTGTGTGTGTGTGTGATATAGCTAAAATCACACACCCTCGTGAATTTAGATATACATAAACCCACAAAAGTGAAAATAAAGGGTATTTTAATACACGATACCATGTACCCCGTGGTTTTCTTAATACGTGTTTGTGTGTGTGTGTGTGTGTGTGTGTGTGTGTGTGTGTGTGTGTGTGTGTTTGCGTTTGTAAATAATTCATCCTATTTTGAATGCATACCTTCTTTGGTGTTCTTGCCTCTGTAACCCCTCATACCAGACTCCTGTATTTACCGCCTTTCGCCCTCCCACGTCACCTTCCATGTTTTCACCCTCCATTACCTCGCTGTAATTAAAGGAGGTACCCACACCCACCTCCCCCACCCAACCACCCTCCCCACCATCGTGAGTACACTCATTACCACTCCGTTTTCTGTTGCGTCAACTTTGTTTACTAATATTTGAATCATTTGTCCCATTCTCCCCTTCTACAGGATTGCGTTCTCCTTCCCTTTCTCCCTAGTCCCTCCCTTGTCCATCCCTAGTACCTCCCTAGTTCCTCCTTATCTCTCTTACTATTTCCCTATTCATCTTCTTGCTATCTCCGACCATCCACCCTTCCCTCTCGATTTTCTTCACCCTATTTCTATCTCGCAATCCCTCCCTCCAACCCTCCCTTCCTTCTCTCCTTAATTTCCCTCTTTCCTTTCTTCGTCCGCTTCCCTCCCTCTCTCCCTCCCTCCCCCCCCCCTCCCCCTCCCCCCCCTCTCACGTCATCCCACCCCCCGCTCCAGTTTTCCCACGACCCAAGACGTTGTGTGCGCGCGTCCACGCCGATGCCTATCTTGGTCTGCGGCCGTGATTGGACGAAACAAGAGGAGACAACCACCAAATGCGCCACATCGGGAGTATAACCGCTCTTGTGGTCTCTCCTGACGAGTGGCAGGGGGCGGCGGGGAGGGGGGTGGGGAGTAGAAGACCTAGGGGGCACAAGGAGTGAGGTGAGGGATAGGAGGGAATAGTAGGTGGTATGTGTGTGTACGTGTGTGTTTGTGTGTATATGTGTGGGTGTTTATGTGTGTGCGTGTGTGTGTGTGTGTGTGTAGGTATGTATGTGTAGGTATATGTGTACGTGTGTGTGTGTGTGTATATGTGTAGGTATGTATGTGTTTAGGTATGTAGTTGTAGGTGTGTGTGTGTGTGTGTTTGTGTGTGTGTGTGTATGTGTTTGTGTGTGTGTGTGTGTGTGTAGGTATGTAGGTGTGTGTAGGTGTAGGTGTGTAAGTATGTAGTTGTAGATGTGTGTGTGCCTAGGTGTAGGTGTTGTGTTTCTTTGTGTGTATAAAGGTGTGTGTGTGTATGTTTGTGTGTACAAAGGTGTGTGTGTGTGTATGAAGGCGTGTGTGTGCGTGTGTGTGTGTGTGTGTGTGTGTGTGTGTGTGTAGGTGTGTTTGCGCGTGTACGCGAGCGTATGTTTTTGCACGTATATTTTCCAATCGATCGCTGATTTAGAATACATCCTTCGAACCGCTTGCTTTTTATTTTCGCCCCTCATCCCTTCCAATTTTGAACACATTCAGCGAGACAACAACACTCGCTGAATGTGTTCGCATCTCCCCCTCCCCTACTCCACCACCATTGTCACGCGAAATTCGACATGTAGGTTCTCTTGCGCCCAAAGAATGTTTTTAGTTTGGTTCCATAGTGGTGATCTATTTATTTATTTATTTATTCTTTGTAAGCACTGCGAAAATACCGTCTCCCATTGACTCTACATGACTCTTTCGATCGTTAGCCAGAATTTGCCAGATTTTCCCCCAAAGATGAATGGTTTTACTAGTGTGAAGAATGCGCCACACACGTGGTGACAAATACTACTTGTAATGATACACAAATCGGGGCCTTTATTTGTGTGTTTACATTTGTATCCATCTAAATTTTCTAGCCAATCACTTATTATTAACTAATTAAGATTTCCAACTATTTGTTTAGCTATTTATTCATTTAATTTTGTTTGTGGTTGTGTCACTGCCTTGTTTTCTTATGACTCATGGATCCTTTCCTTCGTGGTCTGTAATAACAGTGGTCAAATGTGCCTTTTCCCTTCAAAATAGCACACACACACACATATGCGCGCGCGCACACACGATGGCGCGGTGATAGTTCTCGGCTGCCACTACGGCGGTCCGGATTCGAATCCCGCCCGGGACTGAAATAATTTCAGTATCGCTGCGCTGCGAATCGTTACTCCAGCTCTCGTAGATAGGGAGTTGGGTGTGTGTGCGCGTGCAAGGTCACAGCATTAATCATAAATCGGTCACATATGAACTCTGAGCTCTCTTCCGGGAGGGAAATAGCTGTCGATCACGAGTCCAACACGTGATCCAAGACCATGGTGAATCACACACACACACACACACATATATATATATATATATATATATATATATATATATATATATATATACACATATATATATATTATGTATAATATGTATGTGTGTATATTCATATCAATCAACCATTTAGAGCCCATTGCTGATCAAAGGCCTCTCCCATACCATTCCGTGACTCGCACAGCTGCGCCAACATCTGCCACGTCACTCCTGCAAACTTCTCTATCTCATCTCTCCAACACCTGTCTGGTCTCCCTCTTGCACACTTCCATTTCACGGCGTCCACTCAGCAACACACTTGTTTCATCGGTCATGATTCGTTCGCACTAACCTACCTGCCCAATTCCACTTTCTATCTTTTACCGCTTCCACAATATCTCTCATTCTAATTTGTTCTGTCATTCAAATTGCCCTCCTTCTGTCTTTCAGCGTTATTTCCACCACTGATCTCTGTGCAATCCTTAGCTTTGGTCTCCATCGTCTTCGTCAGGCTCAAAGTCTCTCATCCGTATGTAATGACTGACATAATGCATAAAGAGAGCCTCTTGCAATATTTTTATACTTAACTAATATTTTCCAACTAACTGCAATACGCCTTTTTTATTTCATTATCATCTTTAGTCACTTTTACCATCTGGCCTAAATTATTATACTCTTCGACTTCTTCAAGACTCACCATCGATTATATTTTTTTTCACTTTCAACTTTTGTGTTAAACATTACTTTGGTTTTATTTTTATTCATTTTCACATTAATCTTTAAACCTCTCTTTCCAGCTTGACCTGAAAATGTCTTCCAAGCAAGCTGTAACTAGTTTTGGTGAAATTGTATTACCTTGCCGTAGTCTTTTCTTGAACTTTATTTTTTGTATATATTTATGTGGTCGAATTACAGCGGGATCTTTCGCATATTTGCTTTCTATAAACCTTCTAATGTGTTCGCGCGCACACACACACACATATACAGTATATATATATATATATATATATATATATATATATATATATATATATATATATATATATATATATATATACAATGTACATTTATATTATATATAATATATATATATATATATATACATACACATGTATATACAATATATATATATATATGTTTATATATTCATATGTATATATATATTCATATATGTATATTTATATAAATATATATATATATAATATATATATATGTTTGTATTTATATATGTATGTATATATATGTTTATGTATTATATATGTATATGTATGTATATATATATATATATATATATATATATATATATATATATAATATAGAAAATACAGATGTATATATGCACACATATATATTCATAGTCATGCCTCGGTCACCACCTTCTCATCAGTATTAGCAATTTTCTTTTCGTGGTATCAATTCAGCATAATCAAAACCCTCACCAGGACAAGTGCCTTTTTTTTTACGTAGCCTTTTCCCAGTCCATCTTCTGTACACTCTTGTTCCTTCAGCAATTATCGTTCTTCCTCGTCTCCACACTCCATATTGGTCCCTCCCAATGGACGATGACCTCCAGACAGGCCAAATGAACTTCCTCCAATACCTCCTTCTCCCTTATCTCCTCCTCCTTCTCCTTCCTCCTTCTCCCTCTTCTTATCCTCATTCTCTTACTCCTTCTTCTCCTCTTTCTTCTTTTCTTTTTCATGTTCTTCGTACTTTTTTCCTCTCTTTTTTCCCCCCTCCACTTATACTTACATATTACTTGTCTTCATTCTGGTGTTCCTACTCATCCTCTTACTCCTCCTCTTACTCCTCCTCCTCTTCCTCCTCCTCTTCCTCCTCCTCTTCTTCCTCCTCCTCCTCTTCTTCCTCCTCTTCTTCTTCTTCCTCCTCCTCTTCTTCCTCCTCTCTCCTCCTCCTCCTCATGGTCCTCCCCTGGTGGTTCTTTTCCTCATGATCTTATTCCATCTCATGCTCCTCTTCCTTCTTCCTCCTTGACTTCTTCATGTTTTCCTTTTCTTTACACTCCTCTTCCTCCTCGTGCTCCTCTTCCACCTCTTCCTCCTTCTTCCTTCCTCCTTTGCTTCCTCGCCATACTTTTCCTCTTGTTCTTTCCGCTCCTCTTCCTCCTCATGCTTCTCTTCTTCCTCACGCTCTTCTTCTTCCTCACGCTCCTCTTTCTCCGCTTCCTCCTCTTCCACCAGGTCCTCCTGATCCTTCTTTGCCTCATCAGATCGCCAAGGGGACATATGTTATTAAGGATGGAGTAATCTAAAGAAAGGACGGGGACGGGAGAAGGGTACGGGCATAGTAATGAAGTCAATGGATGTTCGAGGAGATCGTAAACTACATCAGCACAAAGATGACCTTTTAGCCGAATGGAGTCGTCTGGTTTCTTAGCGAAATCTAGAAGATTTTCTCCTTTTTCTGAGTTTTCTGAGGCCTGTAGTTAGGTTAGATTAGGTTAGATTGCGTTAGGTCATATTAGGTTAGGATAGGATAGGTTTCGCTAAACGTTGGCCAGGATTTACAAGATACTGCCATACCGATGTGAATATTGATCAAAAATGACGAATTGTTTACATAGCATTTCATTATCATGACTGTCATTTCTTTAGCGTGAATAGAATCCTGTGGTTGTTTTGTGTCACACCCTTGTGTAAATAAAATTTCTTATTTCTATTTTAAAGGCATCCCTTGCGTGAATATGTGTTGTGTGTGTTATAGTTTGTACTTCATATATTGTATTTCATAATATACATGTTAAATGTGTACCATTGCTCAATAGCCGTCTGTTGGGGCGCGGTTCGAGCATACGTACTGTCAGATGACGTCAAGCTCAAGAAAACGTTACATAATTTGGCGGGAAAGCATGTTCTACTTTCCCATTGGTTGGAGGTGTTTAAACTACCTACTTTGAAAACGTTTTGGCATCCCGGAAACGTAAGCACCCATTCCCGAGCTATAAAAGGTGAAGAGAGAGAGAGAGACTAGAGAAGAGATGCGATAGAGACTACCGAGAAGGACCAGAGAGAAGAGAACAGAGAAGAAATAAAAACAGACTCTCATCTGAATCTACGTAGAATTTTCTACATCCATCGATTACAACTCAAATAAGCAAGTTCTGTGGACCAAAACGATTGCGCGATTTCTACTCGAAGTACAAAGCCTTTTTTTTTTTTTTCTTCTTTTTTCTTCGGACATCTCCAGACTGCTGCTGGACTAAGTGCGACTCAACACTGTTATTTCTCGACTACGAAACATCCACAAACATCCTACGTGTTTCCGACTACCAGAAGAATCCCCTACCAGAAGTTATTGTGCATCAGACTTGAAGATTGGACCAGACGACTTTCCGTTGGTGTGACTTCTAGCAACCAGAATCAAGACTCGTCTACACCATAATCAAGACTTCATTTTGCCTACCTGTTCTTACGTGCTGCATACAAACACACACCTAGCTACTTTACCTGGTAATTATCCATTTATAATTAATGTAACATATATCATTATTCCTTCTTATTATATGTCCATTTGTGTTGTTTGTGTCTATTTTATTATTGTAAATAATAATTAATTTTAACGAAGAGTTTAATTATCTTGCCTGAACTCTGCCACTTTCCCGAGCTGTGCACTTTTTTTTTTTTCCGTGTCGCGACTTGGCTGGCTTAGAGGTGGGTCGTGACAATAATAACCATTCCTGTGCTAAGTAATATCGCCTGGAGAATGGTGGACATAACCGAGTCGATCCCAGGGTTCTGATAGTGTCCTTTATATGTTCTATTCAGGCTAACGCCAGGTGATTTTATTCCCGGTTCAGACACATCTGTAGTGTTGCATTGCCCTCTTCAATACGGTGATGTATTTTATATATTTTATTGTAGTTGACGCCAGGCGATTTTATTCAGTAGAGAGGTAGACCCCGTTGTCTCCCCTGATTAGGATAAAACACGTCTGGTGTTAAGCCAGAAGAAAATCTCTGAAGAGCGTTGCCATGGTGAATAATTGGGAGGAGGAAAAGTGAAGAGGTATGAGCCAACGAAAGCGAGGGTTTGTTTTGTTGTTGTTGTCGTTGTTGTCGTTGTTCGTCGTTATTGTCGTCGTCGTTGTTGTTGTTCGTCGTTGTTGTCGTCGTTGTTGTCGTTGTTCGTCGTTATTGTCGTCGTCGTTGTTGTCGTTGTTGTTGTTTAGAAATCAGATTCGGTGTGTTTGGACTCCGGAGAGACCCTCCACCCCAGTTATACTGGGGTTGTGTCTAAAGCCGCCTCCACACTTGTTGCATTTCCACGTATCGTATCATCTTTGCGTACCACCTAGTGATACGATACGGTGCAACAAGGTATTGTACCCACTTGTTGCGAATCCGTATACAGCAGGTGGATATGCAACAAGTGAGTACAACACCCTCTTGCACCGTATCGTATCACTAGGTGGTACGCAAAGATGATACGATACGTGGAAATGCAACAAGTGTGGACGCGGCTTAAGACCTAGACTATTTAGATACCATCAGAATATGGGAACATTCTATTAGCCGGAACGTTTCTTATGATTTGTAGAAAAAAAAAACGCAACTTTCAACCCCAAAATGCAGACATCTCTCATGTGCCATTCCTGATGTGCTTTGTTCTCTACGCTCTTATACTCTGTTGTGGTTTCTGTGCTTTCACAAATCTATGCTTCCATACCTCCATCCTTCCACCCTTCTATCCTTCCATCCTTCCATACCTCCATCCTTCCATACCTCCACCCTTCCATACCTCCACCCTTTCATAACTCCACCCTTCCATCCTTCCACCTCTCCACACCACCCTCCCATACCTCCACCCTTCCATCCTTCCATCCTTCCATCCTTCCACCCTTTCATAACTCCACCCTTCCACCCTTCCATCCTTTCATAAATCCACCCTTCTATCCTTCCACCTCTCCACACCACCACCTCATACCTCCACCCTTCCATACCTACACCTTTCCATCCTTCCACCCTTCCATCCTTCCACCCTTCCACACCTCCACCTTTCCATCCTTCCACTCTTCCATACCTCCACGCTTCCATGCAGCCGTGTCTGCTTTATGCCAAACTATCCCCGAAGCGTCGCATGCTTCGAGCAGAGGAAGACTGAAGAATGCACTTGCCTTGGGAACTCCACGAAAACCTGTTCTGGTTAAAGGAAAAAAAAAAGACTCTGCTATGCAACCCGTGTCAGCTCACTCGACGCATTCGTCACATTATTTGATACTTTTCAAGGTTTAGGTGATTTAATTTTGTTTATTGAAATGTGATGTTGTTTATCTAACACATTTGTTCCCGAGGGAAGGTTGCTTCAAAAATGAAAAAAAAAAAAAAATAGTTTGACGACATTTAGAACGAAAGGAAAAGTGCCAGCCGGCATGGAAGGGAATACTGATATATATATATATATATATATATATATATATATATATATATATATATATATATATATATATATATATATATATAGTATGATATATACTAGACAATATATCTATTGTCTAGTCAAATATATAAATAGTCGTCTAAGCGTTACTTAAGATTTATTATGTTCTAATAAGATTATTTACGAGCTCCTCAGATAATGGTTCATAGTCTTCTGTATTTAATGGACAGTAATGTAGATTTTTTTTAAATATAACAAGAAATAAATGAATAAATGAATAAATCACTAAGTGAATAGATGTACAGATCAATATGAATTAATTTCATATTCTTCTCCTCAAGAGGTGGAACTGAAATAGAGCATACTGTATGTGTTTTAAGATGTTAATTATTAATACAATCTAACTTAGTTCTCCGTCAAGTTAGATTAATATGGACAAACACTTCACTTCAGGATCCATCCTTTAGCTGAATGGAATCTTCTGTCGTTAGCCAGAACAAAATATATAGATGATGTCATCCGGTTGAATGGGAAGTTTCCCTACACTGGCCGTGGACGAGTAGGAACGAAACCCGCATTCTTCGCCATTGGGGGGACGGGTTTTCTTCGGTTGAATAAAATCGTCTGGCGGCAGCTAGAAGGAACGACCAAAGTCGTGAAAGACACCGAAAAAGAGGCGGGACTTTCCCTTGGCTGAATCATCTAGTAGAGAGAAAGAGAGGGAGACAGAGTGAAATAGAGAGAGAGAAAGAGAGAGAAAGAGTGAAAGAGAAAGAGGGAGAGAGAGAAAGAGAGGGAGAAAGTGAAAGAGAAAGAGGAAGAAAGAGTAAAAGGGAGAGAGAGGGAGAAAGTGAAAGAGAGAGAGAGAGAACAGCAGCAGCAGCAACAACCCATAAGCGATCTATACAAACTTTATTCAGACTGAAGACCAGATGATTTTATTCCATCGTCACCAGAGCGAGAAAAGGCGTCAACCAACCGGAAAGTACCTGCTTGCCCTAACCATTCAGACAAGTAGATGAATGAGCGAGCACATAAAGAGTATGTGAATTAATATGACGATGAGACGATTAGTAAGATGAAATGAGTAGCGTGAGTCTACCAGTGATAGTTCGGTTTAGTCTGAAACTTTTTTTCTTTTTCTTGAAAATTTTCGAAATGTGAGACGCGAATGCACCAACGTGAGGACCAAAATTTACCCAAGACTTTTCCATTTACTTTCACCTACCACATGGTAGAACCGACCAGTTGGTATACCGCATCGGCGAGTCATGCACTGAGGAGGAAGAGGAAGAGGAGGAGGAGGAGGAGGAGGAGGTCTGGTGCGATGTCATCATGTATTCCGTCGAGGTAGACCAGTGGCATCCTCCTGAAGCCCTTCCGCCATCGGTCGAAAATCCTCGTCATGTCGGTCTCTTTAATCTCTCCTCTGGAAGTCTTGTGTCTACGTGGCTCTAGAGCCTTTCAACTGCTGTCTGTCTGCCTCGGTTTCATTTACGTGTCCGTCTGCGTTATTTGTTTGTACGTGCGTGTGTATGTGCGTGTGTGTGTGTGTGTGTATGTGTGTGTGTGTGTGTCTGCGTCCGTCTGCGTGTTTTTCCTTTATTTTCGAGTTTCCTGTGTTATTTGTGTGTTGGTGTAATTCACCATGGTTTTGGATCACGTGTTGGACTCATGATCGACAGCTATATCCCTCCGGAAGAGAGCTCAGAGCTCATATATGACCGATCTGTGGGTAATGCTGTGACCTTACACGCACACACACACACACACAACTCCCCGCCCACGAGAGTTGGAGGAACGATTCGCAGCGCAGCAATACTGAAATTATTTTCAGCCCTGGGCAGGATTGAACCCGGACCGCCGTAGTGGCAGTGCGCGCGCGTGTGTGTGTGTCTATGTGTGCGTCCGTCCGTCTGTGTGTGTTTTTATTCGTGTTTATCTGCGTTGTTTTTCTGCTGTTTAATTGTTTCTCGTGCCTGTGCTTGTGCGTACTTGTATGTGTGTAATTTGGTATATATGTGAATTGGAAATCACTAATTTGCAGTCTGATCCTCGAGGTTGAAATGAATATGTACAGTATTTAAGCTTAATTCACTTGTTTATGTACTTGTCTATTATTTTATCGATTTATTCTCAAATTAATTTGTTACCCTACGGTTATATATTGAAGGTACAACGTATACCCTGACTTTGGGACAAAATGAGAGAATATCTATAAATGAATCATAGTTCAGTCTGCTTCATAATAATAAAAGAACGAATTGATAAATAAATTCAAATAATTCTCATTAAACCTCTATGTTCTTAAAATGTTCTCATTGTTAAAAGTTCATCTTAGGTTATGTTTTTTATCCATTTATTTATTTATTTTTATTATTATTATCATTTATTTATCTTTTATTTATTTATTTATTTATTTTTATTTATTTATTTTGTTTTTTTTTGTCGGCAAGGAGGCGCTGGGAAGACGCGAGTCCTTGGGTCGGACATGTGGCCCACACAAACGCCAGACATAATCCACCGTTCTGCAAGGAATGTCACTCAGAATTCGTTTAAAAGTCAAGATTTTGACACATTATGAGCATTCTCCCTAATTAATGAACACATGATTATATAGATGACCAAGTTATTTGATTAATTACGATAATGATAAATTAAAGAACAGATATATGAAAACCATAAATTTGGGAGGTTGATTAATATCCGTTCCTGAGTAAATTCAAGTGTCGTGAAAGACCAATGCGTGTTCCGCCTTAGTCATGGACCTATCAGACTGTGTAAGTTTGTCAGCAACGTCACAGAGACGGGGTCTGTCGTTGAAACGGACGTTTTGGATTAGCAGGATCCGTCACGAGCTGCGCGGGATTTTTCTTTAGCAAAGACCTTGAGCGACGAAACGAGATAAGCAGACGACATGACGTCATGTCTGACGGATCTATAGAAAACGAAGTCGACTGAATCGCCTTTTGATTTGCTGCGAAGACTTCTCCTTCGTTCCCCGAGGGGCCTGCCACAGGGCTAAAGTGGCCTTCTGTCATAAAAGGACTAAATTCGAAGATCAACTTGACCAAGATCAATTGAACCAAGGTCTAAATAAGAACAGGTCTGTTCGCTTCTGAGAGGAAACTAACGTCAGATGGAGTCTGTACAAGAAGAGTAGTCTTGATTGCATAAGCCTTAAGCATTCAATACTTTAAGAAATTCAGTCACACCCCTACGTACCAGAGCCACGTAGCCTAATTTCATTAGATTAAAAATAATCTCTTCTTCTTTTCTCTTGAGATCGTTCCAGCACTACCTTTAAATTTCTCAGTATTGTAATTCCATCTGAAACCACATTCTTCCAAAGAGTCCACGCCTGGATAAAATCTAAACCATTCTTAACCAACTATTAGACTGATTCTTTTCCTATTACTGGTCTTAAGAAGTCGAATGTACGATAGCAGTGGTGGTGGAAATATTGTGTTTCTTTGGCCAACATTTCCAATGCCAGCAATGCCGAAGGAATGTGGGCGAGACGTCAACAACACTACCATGGCAGTGCTATCGTCGGTGTGGTCCCTCTTTTCACAGGCTCTTGCACGACAAATATCTATTGACAGTGACTATATAATCATCATTTTTACTATTGATACCCATCACCATTACCCACTAAAACCACAATCACACACGGTCAAATACTATACTTAAGTAGTATTAATAAACGTAGTATTAAATATTAATCCGATAAGTGCCACATTTAGTATGCAAATTCTAAACGCGAAAATAATCTCTCAGAAATCCCACGGACCCATACAACCACCAGTGACCTTGGCTGAGGACGTTGAACGGAGAAGATAAACGCCACAAATAATCCGCATTACCGAAAGCCATGTCCCTCACCCACCCGCTCCACCGCCACCCCCGACGTCGTCATCGTCGTCGTCCACACACGTCTTCCCCTCCACAACATCCCAACCATGAAAATAATCGAATGCAATTATTCCTAAAAAGATCCACAAGTGTTCTCACAGAATAACAACGAGATAATTGTTATACACCGACGGGTCTATACCCCAGCCCTTCCCCCTGCATTCCGGCACAGGGAAGGGAACTGAAGGCGCAATGCACAAAAGGAAGAGGGGAAATGAGGAAGGAAGAGAATGAAAGGAGAAGTGGAGTGGATAGTGGGTCATCAGAAATTGGACGGGAGAAAAGGAGAAAGACAGAGAGAGAGAGAGAGAGAGAGAGAGAGAGAGAGAGAGAGAGAGAGAGAGGGAGAGATGAATAAACAGATATGGGGAGGAGGGAGAAATTAGAATGAAATGGGTAAAGTGGCGAAAGATACACTATGGCTATCAGATACGATTATATATATATATATATATATATATATATATATATATATATATATATATATATATATATATATATATATATATATATATAAAATTATATATTTGAGTGTGTGTGTGTGTGTGTGTGTGATTCACCACGGTCTTGAATCACGTGCTGGTCTCGTGGTCGACAGCTATTACCCTCCCGAATGAGCGCTCACAGCTAACATATGGCCCGATCTATGAGTAATGCTGTGATCCTACACGCAAGCACACACAAACGTACATAAACACACACACACACGCACACACACACATACACACACACACACACACACACACACACACACACACACACACATACACACCCTAGCCCAGCGGAGTTGGGGTACCGGTTCGGAGTGCAGCGATGCTGAAAATTTAACCCCTGGGGGAGACTCGAACTCGGTTCGCTGAATTAGTGGTCGAGCGCGGTACCACCACACCATCAAGCCTCGTATGTGTGTGTGTGTGTGATTCACCAGGTTCTTGGATCACGTGTTGTACTCGTGATCGACAGCTATTTCCCTCCCGGAAGAGAGCTCAGTGCTCATATGACCGATGTATGAGTAATACTGTGACCTTACACGCACACACACACCCAACTCAGCCCATAAAAGTTGGGGTAACGACTCGCAGCGCAGCTATACTGAAATCGTTTCAGCCCTGGGCGGAATACGAACCCGGACCGCCGTAGTGGCTGTCGAGAAATCTACCAACTGTGTGTGTGTGTGCGTGTGTGTGTGTGTGTGTGTGTGTGTGTGTGTGTGTGTGTTTGTGTGTTTGTGAATTAAATACCATTCTTCCTTGTCGCTTTCACTCTCAACTTTATATTCTTTTATTCTGTCCACTGCCAATCGTTTTTATGAACCTGAGTAGAGTGGAGGGGAATTGGTCTCACAACTTCGGACTTGTGGCCCCCTCAGCATAGTGTCCTATTCTCTGTCTATATACCAGAGGGCTTTATACCCCTTAACAGAGAGGTAGCCAAATTCAAAAGGCATATACCCGCTCACACCCATTTCATTCCCGCCCATTCCACTCCCATCCACCACCCTTTTTTCCCTCTCATCTTAGCTCCTCGTGGATGAAGGGTCATCTTTGTATCATCGCCCACTGCCCTGGATCAGAAGAAATGCAGCAAGACACAGAACAGCCACAGCACGGCCGCATCACTTAATCTGCAAACCCCACCTCTTCGTCCTCTCATGCAGAAAAATAGATGACTGGGAAAAATTCCTTCGGGCTGCGTCAAAATATCATTCATACATAACCACTCCCTAAAGCACTCCCTAACTCCCCATCCCCCACCCCCTCTCGTCTTTGCATCACAGTATTATCTGTACACAGCCATTCTTCACTCACCCCTATCTTCTGCCTTCTCCCTTCCTTGCTCAGTAAACATTCCCTTCTTGCTCAACGCCCGTCTCACCCCATCCACCCTTCTCATCTTCGGTCGTTCCCTCAAGCTTACTTCCCACACCTCTGCCTTCCACACCTCTTCTACTAATCTTCATTCATTTTTTTTCCATGTGTCTAAACCATCCTAATGCTCTTTCATCAACCTTATCTTCTATCTCCTTTTCCATCCCCGCTTTCCTGCTCACCTCGTTTCTCATTCTATCCAACCTTGTAACCCTTACTATACTTCTCAGACATTTCATCTCAAAAACGTTTAAACATTTCCTCTCTGCCTCTCTTAAATTCCATGTCTCAGCCCAATATAATGCTGTCGGCACAATCACCCCTTCATTTAAAGTACTCTTTGCATGCCTTTTAATCCTCCAAGGCATTTACTTGCATCTCTCAATCTACAATTTACCTCCACCTCCACTTCTCCCTTTCCTGCCAAATGTGACCCCAAGTACCTAAAACTACCCACTTCCTCCAGCCTCCCTCCTTTAAGACTACCACATTACTGCCATCCCCTCTCTTTGTACATCACATCACTTTATATTTACCCACATTTACCTTCACCTTTCTCCTATCGCATACCTTTCCAAACTCCATCACTAACTCCCTTAATCACCCCTCTAACCCTGCCACAAGCGCTAGCCAGAATAAATGATGTAAAGAGTGTCACATTTGTGAAGGAGCCAGATGAGGTGGATTTATCACCTTCAGCACGAGGTACCGGTACGAGATGAATAAAATCGTCTGGTGTTGGACTGAAGTGAAGAGAATTATTTTCAATGGGCTAAACGCCTTCTGTACCCTGGCTCACTGTATATCTCTTCTTGTAGATATTGCTAGACGATTTCATTATACAGCTGAAGAGAAATGTATTTTTATCGACAGAAGCCTCGTTCGCATAGACTCTGACCCTCTAATGCAGTGGTTCTTAACCTTTTAATGCAGCGATCCAAAATCCTGTCCAGATCAACCATGGCGACTCATACATTCATAAGCATTTTATTTCCTTTAAATTCTGAGATAATTGTAGATGTTGAAAAGATTTCTCACCTCGGTTAAGTCGTCTGTCTTTATAATGTTACGCTTGCATGTTGATGATTTAGGTACTCTAACACAGTATTATTACTCATAATACTATTTTTGGTAGGAATGTTGGGAAAATGATATATCCACAAATCCTTGGCGACCCATACAAAGGGATTGGTGACCTAACTTTGGGTCGCGACCCAAGCTTTAAGTACCACTGTTCTAATGAATAGAATTGTCCGGTGGCGAATACATTAACCCTTTCAAGGTTATTGAAAACGTATGAATTTGATCTGGCTGTCGCCGGGCGATTTTATTCACCCGATGAGAGACCCCTGCACAACGAAAGGTTTGAATTGGTGGGTGCAGCCCCAGGGTCTGGCATTTGGTCTCCGGACCAATCTCAAGATTCTGTATTTTTCCATCACGTTTTCACAGTGGGAGAGATGGCAGCCGGAGACTGCTCCCCTCCTCTTCACTTCGTCCTCTTCCTCCTCCTCATCTTCCTTCTCCTCGTCCTCCTCTTCCTCCTCCTCCTCTTCCTCCTCCTCCTATTCCTCCTCCTCCTATTCTTCCTCTTCCTCCTCCTATTCTTCCTCTTCCTCCTATTCTTCCTCTTCCTCCTCCTATTCTTCCTCTTCCTCCTCTTCCTCTTCCTCTTATTCCTCCTCCTCTTCTTCCTCCTCCTCCTTCTCCTCCTCCTCCTCCTCCTACTCCTCCTTCTCCAACTCCTTTTCATCTTTCTTCTCCTCCTACTCCTCCCCCTCCTCCTTCTCCTCCTCCTCCTCTTTCTCCTCCTAGCCGGTAACGTATAAATAACGACGTACTCAAGCAACACAGACAAAATTTCAGCATTTCTTCCCGAAGAGATCTATAGAAGGTCTCGAGGAGCGTTGTCAGCCACTGTGAGGCTGCGGGTTCCCTGTCACAGAAAGTAGAAGCAGCAACCGAACTGAAAAATTACCCGTGGACCGTTGCCAGTTACTGTGGGGATGCGGGCTTTCTTCCAGAGAAAATGGAGGAAACGACAAGGGTCGTCTCCTGCCGGAGAGTCTGCCTGCCGGAGAGTCTGCCCTTGGTGAGCTCTCCAAGGTCCCCAGTCAGGTTCCTGTGACCACTTTCGCTCTCGGGTCGGGTCTCGGCCACTTTCGGAGTAACTTTCGTTCAACTCTTCCTTTCAGCTCCTTCTTCCTGACTCATGCCACTTACTCTGTGCATGCAGTTTGGACATGTATGTGTAAATTATATATGCGGCATATGTATGGGTCAATTGTATATGTATGTGCATATGTATATGCGTTGGTATATGTATAGATTGTATATTTATATGAACATATACATATGCATGCCCATATATAATTTATACATTGCATGCTCATATAAAATATATAAATATGAATGTCCATATACAATTTATACATATGCATATCCACACACAATTTATACATGTGCATGTTCATATAAAATCTATACATATACATGTCCACATAAAATTCATAAATATGCATGTTCATATAAAATCTGTATATATGCATGTTCAATTGTACATATACATTTCATACATATACATGCATATACATCTGCATGCATACATGTTCGTTTATGTGTGCGTTTACGTGTGTGCATTCAGAGGGCAATAGACTGCTTGAGCTCCTCAACCGGTGCTGGGTAGAATTGGTTCTTGGAAGGGTGAACGCTCGTGTGTGTGTGTGTGTGTGTGTGAGTGTGTGTGTGTGTGTGTGTGTGTGTAGGTATGTAAGTGTGTAATAGGCAGCCTAAACGGTTTTATTTATTTATTCATTTATCTCTTGTAAGTAGGCTAAGAAATATCAAATTGTAAAATTTTGCCCCATATCACTTTTTCCATTTTGAAAGGATTTTTAAATAAAATATGATGATTAGTAAATAAATGAATAAATTAAATGTAAACATCTGAAATGTCCTCCAGATGCAAGAATTTTAGTTACTTTAAATCTTTATTTCAATCCAGTACAATTGTATTTTCTCTTTGTATTTTTTTCATTTGTGGCAATTGAAGGTTCTTGCACTGAATTGTGTAAGAGTAGTGTCATGATTTGTTCTTATCTGGACACGAAAATAGAATTATTCATCAGCATTGTTTATATTTAAAAAGTTCGTCCCTTTGTGACTAGATGAATTAAAAAGCAAAGAAAAAAAAAAAGGAAGCGTCTCTGTGTCACTCCTTGTTACTGGAGTATCATCTGAAGGATATTACAAGTCCTACATAGAAGCAAGTAACAGCCCATGATAGCTTGCACATATGTACATACATAAACATAGACATTTACGTGTGTACTATGTGTATGTATATTCGTATACATGTTTACAGACATTTATGTCTATATGTATGCATTTTTGTGTTAATGTGGGTCTGTGTGTGTGTGTGTGTGCCCTGGGACATTGCAGTGGTGGTCATGAACGCGTGGCTCTGAACTTCGCAAGCATTTCCTGATGTTCTCGGCTCGCCGTTGGCCCAACACATCGTGCAGGCAATTGTCTCGACTTAGTCATTTTGCTCCAGTCTCGACCTCCCTCCGCCCTTTACGTCATAAGAACCTCCAGCCAATGAAGTACGTCTGTTGTATGACGTCATGAATCTAGTCCTCCAAAGAATGTAGTAGATGTATTATATAGTATCATTGTTCTTTGCCGTTTAAATTGATCTTTTTTTACAAAGGTTTATTGTATTATCCACATTGTTTTTCCCATGCATGCAAACTTTTTGATATTGACACTTGAAACTTTACTTTGTTTTAAAGAGAAATCATATTCAGTGATATGAAACCTCACATTAAAAAAAACACTTAGAAAATAACTTTTCTTAATATATACCAAAATTAGCACCTTATGCGACTAATATATGTGTGTATGTTTGCATGTGTGTGTATGATTGTATGTTTGCATATGTGTGTATGTTTGCATGCATATGTGGATACATGCCGCTCCGGTACCTCTTTTATTATATTGTTCCACACTAAAAAAGACGTCTTTGAAGTGGATATTACCATGTAATAGCCATGAGACTTCATATTTATATTAATTATTCAAGGATGACGTATAATTACTGATTTTGTACAATTGCATGACGCCGCATGACGTCATCATGACCAAGCGCAGTAAAATTCGCCTTTTATTTGCCAAATCAAAAACTAGTAATCGGATTATCACATGATAACATTAAGATATGTCTGTTTAAAACCCATGTGGATTGTAAATTATATTTTTCACACAAAATTAAGAAGATAGCAAAGTGGCAAAAATGTAAACGTAACAATAATAATGTTATTAAAATTATCTGTATTTCTCAACATCATGCTACTTGGAGATTTGTATTTCATTCAGGAACATAATTGGCTACAGGTAAGACAACTGTGATCTCGTTTGCGAACACGTATGGGGGACTAGACTAGACTGAGGAGATTTTTTTTTTTTTCAGGTTGGTGACCATTTTCCAGACGCATCTGATGACGTGGATCAATGGATTTGACAACGGTACGAAAGATTGCAACGAGTAAGTACACTTGTTTTTGGGACACCCTGTATTATACATTTGATAGGTCGTAGACCACAAACAAATGACCCACGAATAAGTATTGTAAACACACTATTTGATTAATTCTTCCTGCCTCAGTGAGGTTCCAATTTCCGACCTTTTCTGAGCATTGGATATACATGGGAAAAATATGGAAATGTTAATTATATAGTGAAGCTTTGAATAAAAAAGAGAGAAAAAAATAAAAATAAAACAGAGGAGTAATGTTATACAATTTTTCTGTTACATTCTGTCCAGGACTGGGGTTATGACGTCATATGGCAGTCGCACCTCATTGGCCGACGATTTTTATGACGTCAGAGTTATCGACGGAATAAAAACAAAACGAGGCAAATGAATACAAGTAAAGTTTTTAATAGTGTATTTATCTTCGTTGACGCTTCTGTCAGCGCTGCAGCCAGTTCTTCATAGATTGGCTTGGTACATCATAAAACTCGGCTGCTCCTTCAAAATATAACCACCCTGAAGTTGTTCTTGAAACTTACACTAATTTAGGAGTCCGTGAAGAAAAACAATGTCCAACATCTGCATGAATTCTGTTCTCTCTATTACAAGCCCTATGGCCTCCTTGAATTAATTGATTATCAAATCAGTTCGATGATCAGGTGCACGGCGCCTTCTGAAGACATTCCATTCCGGTCCAGAAACGGAGGCTTGGTTCCGTTGTCGTAAGAGGCAAGTAGTAGTGTTTGCCCCCCACACCCCTCCCGACAGAGAGAGAGAGAGAGAGAGAGAGAGAGACACACACACACACACACACACACACACACACACACACACACACACACACACACACACGAACGACTCGGTGGCGCGGTTGGTAGAGTCCCAGACTGTCACTACGGCGGTCCGGGTTCGAATCCTGCCCAGGGCTGAACTAATTTCAGTATCGCTGCGCTGCGGGTTGTTACTCCAGCTCTCATGGGCGGGGAGTTGTGTGTGTGTGTGCGTGTAAGGTGACATTATTACCCATAGATCGGTCACACGAGCTCTGAGCTCTCTTCCGGGAGGGAAACATTTGTCGATCACGAGTCCAGCACGTGATCCAAAGACCAATGTGAATACACACCACACCACACACCTCGTGACGCTGTGGTTAGAGTTCTCGACTGCCACTACGGCGGTCCGGGTTCGACCCCCGCCCAGGGCTGAAATAATTTCAGTATCGCTTCACAGCGGGTTGTTACTCCAACTCTCGTGGGCGGGGAGTTGGGTGTGTGTGTGCGTGTAAGGTCACCGTATTACCCATAGATAGGTCATACGAGCTCTGAGCTCTCATCTGGGAGGTTAATAACTGTCAATCACGAGTCCAACACGTGATCCAAGACCATGGTGAAGCAAGGTGAATCACACACACATACACACACACGCACGGTCATATATGAGCTCTGAGCTCTCTTCCGGGGGGGATAGGTGATGATCACGAGTTCAGCACATGATCCAAGACCGTGGTGAATCACACAAATCAGTCCGGTGGGCGACTAGTGAACGAAACTACGGATAAATCGGAACTGTTTTCGCTGCATTTTAACCAAACATGGTCGCACCAGTTCATAATCACATCCAGCTCTTGTGGGCGGGTGCGCTCGCAACAACAGTAATCGATAAGTTTCTACAGACACCTTGATCCCAGTGGTGACGATCTTCTTGGCGTTTTCCAATCGTCTTTACTGAGACGTTCAAATATTTTTGTTGTAGAAGAGAGAGAGGAAGAGAGAGAGAGAGAGAGAGATAGAAGTCTCCCAGCGTGTCGGAGAGTTGCTGATATCATAGCGATACCTCAAGGTTCAGTGTCACCTGTGTCGGACTGCCGACCCGTATCTAAACACCGATCTTATCAGGAGTTTTTGTGCGTCTTTTTCTGGTCGTCTTTTTTTTCTTCTAAGTCCATGGACGCTTTTGGCTTGTTCCCATCTTAGGAACCTAAGCACTACTGATGCGCTCCCTACCCAGAGACCCGAGAGCATTGGATCAGAGACCTGATTGGCGTAGTTGGACTTTTATGTTGCATTTGACTGTGGTAACCGCAAGAGTAGAATTCTTTCCCAACTGATCCCTCCCCCCGACTTGGGAACCACTACAATAACCTATCCTGACCTAACCTAACCTGACCTTTTTTGACAAATAGTAAAAATCACCATGATGCGTGTAATGTATATGGACAACCACGTCAACATACGAGTATATCGAGAAGATGACGTCACTCGAAGTACAGTAAGGGGAAGGGATCAGACTGGAATTTTTATTTATATTTATTCATTTATTTATTTTATATATATATATATATATATATATATATATATTGCGTGTGTTAACCACCGTGTTGGTGTCGGGTGTTTCACACCAGGAGGCACTTAGCTGTGACCAAGCTCGTTGACTCCTCCGCGTTCGGACGTAAAGGAAAGTCGAAGTCACTGGCGAAATGTCGGATTCGAACACGGGCCACGAAGCACGACCGAAACCAACCGTCTTCTACTTAGCAAAGGTCCGTCCAGGGATGTTAATTACCGGGCAACACAGGCGGAATCTTTCCTTCCACCGAGAGGCTCCGGAACTCTCTTCCGTCTGATATTTTCCCAAATTTGGAATTGGAATTTTTCAAATGGGGATTTAACTATTTGGCTGCGGTTTGCAGCCCTAATAGTAATTCTCCTTGCCTTCAGTGGATTTTATTTAGACGTAGGGGGGGGGTATTTCACTCGTCTTGATTAATCCTTTGGCTGTGTAATATGACTTCTGTATTTGTTCTTGCTGCCATCAGACGATTTTATTCATCACGGAATCCCTATTCCGTATAAAAAAGTTAACGCCTTCCGTATGTTGTCGCCTTTTATATATATATATATATATATATATATATTTTTTTTTTTTTTTTTTTTTTTTTTTTTTTTTTTTTTTTTTTTTGACTAATGCCGGGAGTCCAGAGGCTTGGCCTGTACCGGCACCTGAATTGGGATATTCTTCCAGCTCCTTCTCTTTCTGATTTTATTCATTTATCTATTTACCTTATTTGATTTTATCTAATTTCATTTCATTTTTTCTTCAGCTGTTATTTTGCACCTGAATTAGGATATTCTTGCTCCTTTTTTTCTGATTTTATTCATTTATGTATTTATCTTTTTTAATTTTATTTAATTTCATTTCATTTTTTCTTTAGCTGTTATTTTGCAATATTCTGGAATAGTTTTGATGTATGTGCAGTTGAGAAAACAAGTTTCTCGAAGGTTTGCGAGGATGTATGGTATCAAAAGTGGATTTGGTTTATATACTGTCAAAGAAGCGTCTGGAACTGATAGTCTTCGCAACAAAAGTAGAAAAAAAAAAAGTAAAAAAAAAAAAAAAAAAAAAAACTTCACTCTTGCTTTCGTGAAGAATCTCAGACACTTTTTTTTAACCAGATATCGAAGCAGCACATCAGCAAGTGTCTGAAAACTTAGTTAAAACAGAAATCCAAAAGGAGACGGCAATCCTGTGTGCCTGCGGCCGAAGCCGTTGCCTTTGCCTTGCATGTTGGGATAGCCGAAGTAATTAAGTAACAGGCGACCATAGGGATTCGTTCTCGAGCGGGGACGATCCCGAACATAAAAACAAAAGAACGAAGGAGACTGCAAGAGACCATAAGGCTTACACTAGGGAGTTCCATGATCGTTACCACCTGTCATCCTTATCCATAAAGTTATCTAACCTTCTTTTAAAACAACCAATATTACCAGGCTTCACTACACAGTTACCACTCTATTGGTAAGCCATTTCTCGCCTATTTCCTTCTCAAACATTCCATGCGGTGCATGGAATGTGTAGTGCCCGCTGGGGCAACATTTGTACATTTGTGAAAACTAAAATGTGCGCTTGTAAATAAACACCGGGTGTGCATTCGTGTGAAAATGGAATGTGCATTTGAATATCTGTGAAAATGGAACGTCATTTGGAATTTTGTGAAAATGTTTGCATTTGTGAAAATTTAATGGACATTTGAATATTTTCGAAAATGGATTAGACAGTTTGGTATTTGAAAATGAAGTGTGCTTTCGAATATTTGTAGAAATTAGAGTGTGCATTTAGATGTTTGTGAAAATTAGAGTATATGTTAAGGTATTTGTGAAAATAGCGTGAGGATTTGAATATTTGTGAAGAGGGGTTATGCATTCGAACATTTGAAAATAGTGTGCATTCGAATATTTGTGAAAATAAGGTGTGCATTTGAACATTTGTCAAAACGGTGTGTGGATTCGAATATGCGTAAAAATAGTGTGCATTCACATATTTGTGAAAATAAGGTGTGCATTTGAACATTTGTCAAAACGGTGTGTGGATTCGAATATATGTGAAAAGGGCGCGTGGATTCGAATATGTGTGAAAAGGGCGCGTGGATTCGAATATGTGTGAAAATAGTGTGCATTCACATAATTGTGAAAACTGTGCATTCCAGTGTTTGTGAAAGCGGATGTAGATGGGACACAGCTGTTGGCCTGACTTCGAGGGAATACCAACTGATAGGACACCAGCAGGGAGTGACTGCACGACTGAGCTTCCTGTCCTGCCGTGCCTCCTAAGTCACGGTGACCGAGATGGATACAACGGTGGTCAAACTGTGATCGAACTTGGGCTTCCGATTGTACTGTGAAACGAAACAAGAGTCAAAAGTCGCTGTATTTTTTTTTGTTTTTTCTCGTATAAAGGGGGCATAGGCTGCCAGCATTGATAATCATTATATAATTTTGCTTTTTTCAGTCGTTTTGGATGGTCATTGTTTATATTTTTTCATGTCTATGTTCCCTCATCGCGACTTCAGCGTCGTGCCCGTTAACGTGAAGGGTGCATATGTGAAGAAATATTTCATCCGTTCGTTACCAAGTTGACCTTTCCGTCTATTAATCCCTTGTCCGTATTTTGTGGGAATTATCCTAGGTTCAGTCTCCAATGGGTACTAGTGACTGTCACTTACCATGGCCATCCGAACACATAGGGTAAAGGGAACTGTCCTGGCCACACATCCTGGTTTCATTCCAAGCCCTTAGGTGTCTTACCAAGACAGCTACGAGGAAGGATTTTGTAGATTTTCTCATCTCCTCTCCCTCTCTCCCTCTCGGCCTCTCTCCCCCCTCTCGCCCTCCCTCTCTCCCCCTCTCCCCCTCTCGCCCTCACTCCCTCCCTCTCTCCCTCCCTCTCTCCCTCCCTCTCTCTCGCCCTCTCTCCCTTCCTCTCTCTCTCCCTCCCTCTCTCTCCCTCTCCCTCTCTCTCTATACTTCTCTCTTTTTACCTCTATATACTTCTCTCTATATACCTCTAGATATCTATATACCTCTGTACCTCTCTCTCCATACCTCTCTATCTCTACCTCTATCTCTCTTCACCTCTAACTCTTTCTCCCTAGCTATCTCTATCTCTCTATCTGTGCGTCACAGTTGTTCCTTTTGTTCCTTCGATCCGGCTGCGTAGCCTTCATTGCAGATTTGATCTGCCTCGGGACAAGAATTGGGTCTTTACAGAGCTCCTGCGACCCCGTTGTGTATCGAGCAGTCATTGGTGCTCCTATCCCGTTCGCTGCCCAAGATGAAAGAAATAGGGAAGTACCACATGGTGGGACGTACACACGGTACCACTCCCTCTAGATCTCCTTCTTACCAATACCAAACGATTTTATTCAGCCGAGGGGAGGATGCGGGACAGAACAAGGTTTGGATCGACCGTGACCCCATGTAGGAAGCCCCTGCCTAAATAGAATCTTTTGGCATTACCCAGCAAAAAATCTTAAAGTACTTTGCTATGTTGAGAGGTCTGAATGCTGGTCAGGACCCCGT
This sequence comes from Oratosquilla oratoria, assembly GCF_046742065.1. Taxonomy (NCBI): domain Eukaryota; kingdom Metazoa; phylum Arthropoda; class Malacostraca; order Stomatopoda; family Squillidae; genus Oratosquilla; species Oratosquilla oratoria. Next base: position 20,365,146 of record NC_134800.1, read on the forward strand.
TTTGACCAGCCCCTCGGGTGGTTCTCCCCAGAGGAGAGATGTGTACAACGCGTCACTGTGTTGAAGGAATTAAGTGGCCAAATGAGCGCGCTAAACATAACACCACCAGTTCCATCCCCCCTCTCACCCTCCTTCTCCTCCTCCTCCTCCTCCTCCTCCTCCACTCCTGTAAGAGGC
>NC_134800.1:20378887-20393887 GCF_046742065.1 Oratosquilla oratoria
ATGTATATATCTATGTATATATATATATATGTATGTATATATATATATATATATATATAAATATATATATACATATGTATTATATATATATATGTGTGTGTGTGTGTGTGTGTGTGTGTGTGTGTGTGTGTGTGTGTGTGTGTGTGTGTGTGTCTGTGTGTGTGTGTGTGTATGTGTGTGTGTGTGGTGTATGTGTGAGCATGTAATCGTGCGCGCATTCGTGTATCACGCGGCTATTTGCCTGTCCGTCCGTCCGTCTGTCTGTCCGTCTGTGCATATATACTATGAATGAACAATCCCGTCCACTCATGACCGACATCCGCCTCTTCACTCGGCTGCTCGCCATTGTGCTTCAGAATCGTTTATTCTTCTTCAACCAATTTACGTAAAGGTCAGTTAATATTCCCCCCATTCCCTACCGCCCCCCTCCACCTCCCCCTACCTCTCCCCCGATTCCCTCAGGATTCTACTTTTACTCCAGTCACCCCCCCCCCATTGTCTCCCCCCCCTAGACCTCCCACCCCCTCAACTACCTTCCCCCGTCGTCCTTCCTTCCTTTCTTCCTTCGGACTACTTTCTTTCCTTCAGTCCATTCACCCATTCTTCTCCAAAAATAAACAAGAAGTACATATGTAGATAAATAAATAAATGAAAATAAAATACTGCTTTACTGTATGTGCGTGTGTGTGTGTGTGTGTATGTGTATGTATGTGTGTGTGTGTGTCTGTGTGTGTGTGTATGTGTGTTTGTTTAGACCACATTATTTTTACACGATCAGTACATACTCAGTAACGAAACTCCTACGGGAATTCATCTTCACGTGGGAAATGTCAGTCTACCACTAAAACTTCAGCCATTCTTCCTTTTCTCTTCCACAGTCTTTGACTTTCCACCTTTCCCTCTCGTGTCCTTCAAGTAGGACAAGGAGAGCCGTTCTCCCCTCCCATTCCCTTCCCTTCTTTATTGTGGTTTTGGGCAGATGGTCCCGCCCCCGCCGTTGAGGAAGAGGTTGGTGACCCCTTAACCCCCCCCCCCTCCTTCATTGGGAGAAAAAGAAAATAATACATATATACAAGCAGGAAACCCACAGTCGGAGAAAATAAACTTGGAATAAGAGAAGATTATTTCGGCTACCAACTGTAGCCCTCATCAGGAAAGTACGAAGAGGGCCACAGTTGGTAGCCGAAATATAGAATCTTCTTTTGTTCGAAATTTATTTCCTCCGACTGTGGGTTTCCTGTGTGTTATTTACAAATGTGCTACTACATTTTTGTTTATATATATATGCATATATATATATATATTTATATATATATATATATATATATATATATATATATAAATACGTGGAGTTAAAAACGACAGCATTATTGTAGTTGATAAATAAGAAACGTAGTCCGAACGTTTTCGACTATTCAAGACATAATCAAGGGAATACGATTTTTTCCTGCATATTATAGTCACGTGTCATTTTTGAAATACTGCGAAGCATGTATATATATATATATATATATATATATATATTTATATATAATGATTACAGAAATATAGCTCAGGTTCTCATATGCATTGATATTATTATATTCCTAAAACCATGCAGATCGGTGTAGTCCTTTTATTATCAAACCAGCATTATATATGAATGAGACTTTATTCTGGCTGACACCAGACGATTTTTATCAGCTGAGAAAACCCCCAATTGATCAGAGCGTTAAAGCCTACCTCGGATTATCCAAACTTTACAGATTGACCACGCCTGCCGTAAAACGATTTTATTAAGATGGGATAAACGTCTAAGTTATCAGCATATCGCGCCAAAAACCGTATTTACTCCAGAGCACTGCTTTTGCATTCTTAAGGTCGATTCACACACATCAGTGCCGTATCAGTGCCGTGTCAGTGATATCCGTGTCGCTTCCGTGGGTCTTGGTTCGGAACAGTGAGTACCCAATGGAGACTTCTGTAGAATTTGGCTTCTTGTTTGTAGTTTTCCACAAAGGAATTCGCTGTGAGTGTTGAATCCACATTTGGGGGAAATTGTCTTTGGTTTTTGCCAGAACCGACTTTCTCATGATTCCAGGGCCAGCTTCCCTACTGGGTGGTTCTTTTCCTTCTATTATAGCTGCCGTCAGGCGATTTTATTCGTCTCCATGGCACTTCCACCCATGGACTTACGAGCCCATGAAAAATCTGTTCTATACAAATATATAATTAGCTGATTTTAATGTTTTTATACAATAGATATGTCATTCAAATAATTGTTTTGATAACGTATTAATACAACAGTGGAAGATGCATTTATATAGTTATGATATATCAGGGGTCAAGTTCGGGTGCTAGCAATCGTGCTTTTAGGCTTGTTTTTTATGATGAATAAATAGATAAATTAATGAATACTATGAGTAAATAAATGAATAGAATAGATAAATGTATAAATAGATAAGTAATAAGTAAATAGAGGAATAAATAATGTATCCGTTGAGTTTTTAACTCGTTTCCTAACCACATGGGCCCGGGTTCGATCCCCCAGTGGCCTGAGGTGACTGCCACCTGCCCAGGCTGGCCGAATACAAAGATGGTGGCTTCGGCCACAGCCAAGTGGTTTCTAACGTAAGTTCGCCTTGTACTTTGCTGTGGTGCGTTTGTTTATTCACCATTTCGCAATTCGTAGACCCGGGTTCGAGTCCGTACGGCTGGCGACTGCTACCTGACCAAGCAGTCAAAACACATAGGGCAAAGGTGAGAACTAAACTCTTTGTACTTCGATGTAAATATTGTGACCAGTTGGTTGAATTCGGAAAAAAAATATCACCGTCGTTCGAATATCTGAGGCGACCAGAAACAGAGGGGCATCCCCGCCACTTTTACTGGTTACAAGTTTAACACGGATAATACGATATAACACGAGAAATGTAAAAATTTGAGACAATTTTTCTCAAAAACTATACTTTGGTTGGGATGCCCCTCTTTTTCTGTACCCTTCATATCTGTCCGCTTCAGGACATATGAATCTGATACAGTGTCGTCGCGGTTGCTGGTTTGTTCGCATGTTTATCTGTCGTGTTGCTGACAAGTGAGTGTAGGAGTCGCCCGATTGTGTATCTCAGTTTGCTCTCTGAGTGTGTTTGTTTGTGTTTATCTTCGAGATTATGCGTAACACATCATCATACGCTAAGCTGTGCCGGGTTCTTATTTCCGCCGTTACACTTACCGTAACGTAACGTAATGTAATGGAATCTACTTGAACGTGGCTTAACCTAACCTAACCTGATCTACCCCAACCTAACCTAACCTAAGCTAAACTACCCCTGACCTAAATCTAACCTAACCTAAGTTAACCTAAGGTATACTAACCCTGATCTAACTTTAACTTAACCTAACCTGACCTGACTTACCCTAACCTACCTTAACCTAAGCTAAACTATCCTTGACCTAAATCTAACCTAACCTAAGCTAAACTAACCTAAGGTAAACTAACCATGACCTTACTCTAACCTAACCTAACTTAACCTAAACTAACTCTAACCTAACCTAACCTAACCCAATTTGCTTTGCCTCGTGCTCCCTCATCCTTGAGTCAGACATAATCCTTGACTTTGACCTTGAGTCGTTTATTCATTCCTGTGCCTCCCCTCAAGTATAACATCACCCTCGAGTCTGACCTCGCCCTTCACTCAGATGTAAGCCTTGAATTTGACTTCACACTTGAGTTTAACCTCACACTTAAGTATGACCTCATCGTCTGGCTTGGTGGTGACGATGAGGAGCATACGCCAGGAGGCGCTGAGTACATCCATTATCTTTGACCCTATTATGCGCTTTAGGGACTTCGCACAGGCACTACATCACGGCTGGGAAATGGAGAGAAATGCGGGACTCGAACCTACGACTATGAAAATGCGAGATGAGCACGAATGGGCCAAATCATTATGGTTACTGTTGTTGCTCCTGTGTCACAATTTCGGCTGTCACCCGCTCTACGAGGTGGCTAGACATGATAGCCCATGTTGGAGATTGGGGATGTATGCCCTTCATGACGTCACGTGGTGACTCTTGGCATTTTGAACCTTTTGTGGCTTCTTGTCTCTACACTGAGGCGCTATAGTCCTCTCGGGTTTGGTTCCCTCGCGTTCCCAGTGATCCCACGGGAGCCTAAACAACCCCCCCCCCACACCCGCACCCACACCCACACATTCCCTCCCCCCCTCCCCCCCCACCCGTGACCTCTCGCATTGCTTGTGCAAAGTCAATTTCCATCTCCACTTCCGCGATATTTCAATGCAAATTATTTCTTCTTTGTTTCCTTCCTCTGTTCCTTCCTTCCTCCCCTCACTTCCTTCCTCCTTGATTGACCTTTCTTCCTTCATAGAGTCGTCCCGTGCAGTTGGACTTAATATGAACACGGAGAGAATTTACATACATACATGTACTCTTGCGCTCAAACACACACACACACACACACGCACGCACACACACACACACACACACACACACACACACACACACACACACACACACACACACACACACACACACAGAGTTACAGTGACAAAGTATGGCTACAAGAGACCTCTTGGTCCATAATGAAGTCGAATGCGTAGAAATCAAATGCGACAAAGGACACAAACACCCTAATTCAAACAACCAAAACAAAAAGACACACATAAAACATATACACGCAAACACACACAGGCACATGTGCAAACTAACACGCAAACTCGCACACACACAAATTCACGCACGCAAATCAACATACACACGCAAACTAACACACACGCAAACTCGCACACATACAAATTCACACACGCAAATTAGCATACACATGCAAACTAACACACACGCAAACTCGCACACACACAAATTTCATGCACGCAAATTAACATACACGCAAACTAACACACACGCAAACTCGCACACACACAAATTCACGCACGCAAATCAACATACACACGCAAACTAACACACTCGCAAACAAACATACAAACCCAAACACACAGGCACACGCATACTCACACACTTAGAAACACATACACACAGACACACACACACACAAACGCACAAACACACACACACACACACACACACACACACACACACACACACACACACACACACACACACATACCTACACCTACACCTACCTACACCTACCTACTTACCTAGTTACCTAACTCTCTCTTTTTTCCAGCCGGTCCCTCCCACGGGCCCCGTCGCCCCTCGTAAAAGGTCCCCTGGGCAATTCAAGTCTCACCATCCATTCTCCGGCCAAATGCGAGTCTTCCTGCAGAGGGTCCAAGGCTCGCCCTTGACATTCTCTGTCCTTTGTCCTCAAGTCCTTTCCCTGGGAGCTCCGCCTTCCGCTGGGTTGACCTGCGGACGTCGTCCTCGTCCACATCAGCGCCGCCTTCAGGAACGTTGTGACAAGCCGCTGTGGAGCGTTGGGCTTCCAACCTCGCCTCATGATTACTCGTGATGGGTTTTCTAACCAAGCCTACCTAACACAACCTAAACTCACTTAATTAACCCAACCCAATCCAGCCCAAACTAATCCAAGGTAATTTTAATCAACCTAACCTTGTCCAGCTAAATCTACCCTTATCAAATCAAGCCCAACTTAACCAAATGTAACCAGACTGAACCAAACTCAACCAGGAATTAACCTAAAAATTACCAAATTTAGCCAAACCTAGCCAAAGTTAACCAAATTTAGCCAAACTTAGCCAAACTTAACCAAACTTAACCAAAATTAGCCAAACTTAACTAAACTTAATCAAATTTAGCCAAACTTAACCAAACTTAGTCAAACTTAATCAAAATTATCCAGACTTAACCAAACTAAGTCGAAATTAGCCAAACTTAACCAAACTAAGTCGAAATTAGCCAAACTTAACCAAACTTAGTCAAACAACGAAACTTAACCAAAATTAACCAAACAACCAAAATTGACCTAGTTTGACCAAACATGACCAAACTTGACCAATCTCGACCTAATTGACCAAAAACTTAACGAGACTTAGTAAAAGTTGGTCAAACTTGGTCAAAACTAACCACGTCACTTCACCATTCCTCACCCCACCTAAGTTAAAGTAACCTAACCTAACTTAATCCACCTCGCCTCACCTAATTTCACCTCACCTATCCAAACCAAAAATTTCGGCCCCCCCCCCCAAAAAAAAAAAAAAAAATAGATAAATAAATAAAAACATGACGTCACCCAAAGCAGAGGGAAATCGGGGAAGGGACCTACTCGGAGACAATTCTCACTTTGCCTCCACAGTGTCCTCTGTTCATTTGTTCTTCGATCAATGTATGCCCGTCGTATACCTTTGTGTAATTTTATGTATTTTTCTTAAGCGTATGTATGTTCGCGTGTGTATTTATCTTTTATTATACACGAAAAGAGGCTCATGAGGCTCTATCTTCTCCCCCATTTATCATACCTAAATTTTGATTTGTTTATGATCTTATCTTGATGTATATCATTATCTAGGGCTCTAGGGTGTTTTAGGAGTTGATGTATGGGCATGCGTTCGTGTTTGTGTTCTGTATATTCGTATTTATTCATGCACTGTTTATTCGTTTTAAATCTCGTTCATTATTATACAACTATTCCCATACAATAGCTCGAACTATCTTGCCCTCATAGGTGCATGCACGTACACATACACACACACACGCACGCACACACACACACACACACGCACACACACACACACACACACACACACACACACACACACACACACACACACACACACACTTATACACACAGAGCGGTAGATGTCTGGAACAAACTGGACAAAACAATAGTGTGTGCAAAAACCATACATGAATTTAAGAGCAAACTAAACACTGTGAGATACAAAGACGGGACATTACGAGCAGTGCTCCCCTTCCCGTAGGATACAAATAGGTAAATACACACACACACACTCACATACACACGCACGCACACACACACACGCACACACACACAACACGCACGCACGCACGCACACACACAGGTACACACACGACACACACAGATACGCACAGGTACACACGCACACACAGATACGCACACACCCATTACTCTTTTCCTGTCTATCCGTGGACATTACTTCCTCCTTTTGTATGTAATGATTATGTGATTCCTCGAGTGTTTGAGATCCTGCCGTCGACAAACCAGAGATGCTTATCAGTAACGAACCCAAGCACGCCACCATCTCACCGTCGTCGCCTCCCTTTCCTTCTCCTCCTCCTTCCTCCTCCTCCTCTTTCCTCCTCCTCCTCCTCCTCCTCCTCCTCCACCTCCTCCTCCTCCTCCTCGTTCTGATCTTCCTCCACCTCTGTTACTACCACTGACAATACTTCCATCACTCCCGTTTCGATCACCATTACCTTCCTCTTGCTTTCCTGTTTCTCTTCTTCCTTTTCCTCTTCGTCCTCCTCCTCCTCCTCCTCTTCTTCCTCTTCCTCTTCCTCCTACTAGTCCTCATGCATTATTCCTACCAGCTCTTTTCTCTCCTTGTGACTCTACACTTGTTTACATTGGTCGCTGAGAACATGGACCACAATATATATATATATATGTATATATATATATATATATATTCATATATATATATATATATATATATATATATATAGTTATTATTTTTATATATGTTATTGTTATTACCATTATTATTGTTATAAAATGAAAATATATATGTATTCCCATATATGTATTTCCCACTGTGAGAAAATGATTTGAGTGTGCCTGCGACCGAAGCCATCATCTTTGCCCCATTAGGGATCGTTCTGGAACCTACATACTCCTTACGAAATGGGTGTTAATCCGATTGCTGTGGTTCCCTTCACACACTTAATGCTGTTCAGCCCCAAGTGATTTTAGTCAGCTGAAGGAACGCCCTTGAGCACTTGTATTATACACCATACCTCTACTGTGTTTAAGGTATGAAACCTTACACCAGGAGGTGTTTAGCTGCGGCAGAAGCCGTTCTCTTTGTCCTATGGTCTTGGACAGCCAAGGAAGGAGTACCCACTATCGTCACTGGGGATCAAAGATAGGCTTACGTATTTGAGAGATGAGATACAGGGACACACACACACACACACACACACACACACACACACACACACACACACACACACACACACACACACACACACACACACACACACACACACACACACACACACACACACACACGGCTGAAAAGTATCATATGATGATATATTTGGAAAAATATTACTTTATCCGAAGTGCATTGAGAAACGAAGGATCCGAAGTATCCGAGGCCAGGGAAGGGACCCACCGGGGAAAGAATTCAATTTTGGTTTGAAAACTTTCGTGCTTTCAGTGACCTTCCTCCGTTTTCTATCCCGCCTTTCTTACTTTCGCGTCCATCCCGTTTTCCTTTACGTCTTCCGTCCTCGACTGTATTGTTAACACCTGCTTATCAGCGTCAGATCCTCCCGTCCCCTGTTTGTCTCTCTGTGTCTGTTTGGTTGCCTGTCGGACACATCTCTCCTACCTGAGACTTTTGTATTTGTCCCTGAAGAGGATTCTTCATGTTAGGCCCGGGACTGGATTTTTTTTTTTTTTTTTTTTTTTTTTTTTTTTTTTGATTTTGAGAGAGAGAGAGAGAGAGAGAGATTTCATGTGTGCTGAGAGCGTTTCTGCTATATATGCCGTTTCCCATGTTTTTCTTCACATTTTCACTTTTTTTATTCGTATTGTGTTCGTTTGATGATACATGTCAAAATATACCATTTGAATTATGTACATTTTCTTTGTCAACATCTTAAGACGTACGATTTTTTTTTTCAACCGGAACCTTTATCTTGGGCTTTGGTTTCTCCATCGCTTTAATCATGGTTCCTATTCAAAGAGAGGAAACAAGTGTTTGAAGGCTTTTAGGTCTTCATTATATGTGCTATTGATGGAGAGGAAGAAGAAGGCAAGAGTTCTGGGGACCCCAGATTCCGTGAACACCCCAGTTTCCGGAGCCTGGGGAAGGGATAGCTGTTCTGGTGGTGGGGGGAGGGATCTGGGAAGAGGATTACCAGGAGAAGGTAGTAAGTAGTTTCTTGTAGTGATGTTAGTGTCGCTGTTGTTGTTGGTTTTCGCGTTGTTGTCGTTGTCGTCGATGTTGTTGTTGTTATTGTCGTTATTATCGTCGTTAACGGCATCATCGTCATCAACTTCGTCGTCAGCGTTATCGACTTGTTATTGTCATCGTCATACGTCATCATCGTCATTGTCATCGTTATCATCACCATCATCGTCATCGTCATCATCATAACCATAATCATCATCATTACTGTCACATCCACAACCACCACCACCACTATCACTACTGTCGTTGTCATAGTCTTCGTCATCATTATCCTGGCAACGATAGAAATGGAAGCTCTAGCCAATTACAGGTCATAACAACATGATAATAGTGATGATTGTGATGATAGTGGCACGTGATGAAGATATGACAGGGTGATAATAGTGATGGTGATACTGATGATAAGGAGGAGGAGGAGGAGGTGAAGTGTAGCAGTGTTATTAATGATAGTGATGTTATCAATGATAGTGATGGTGATGGTAGTAATGACAGTGGTGGTGATAGTTATGATGAGGGTGATAGTAATGGTGGTTATGCTGGTAACGATGATGATAGGGGTGGTGATAGTGACAGAAATGGTGTTGAAAGAGAGGATAATCGAGATCGAGACTCCTTGATGGTGATGACGTGTTGAAGCATAGACTGTGTTGGTAGTGACAGTGTGGCAGAAATGAGGAATATAATGATGACGTTGAATGTTATCACCTGGAACGTGAGGAGAAATTCCTGTACAAATTCATCCTTTAATAGATTAATTTATCTATTTACTTTCGTTTTTCATTTTAGGAGCAGAAGTACAGATGGAGTAATAGTAGGGATAGTAGGCGTGTTAAACAAAAGCGGGGATAGCAAGGCTAAGAGGACGAAGGAGTAATGATAGTTGAGGTCAAAACGATAGTAATGACAGTGAAGATAGTGCAGACCGGCTATGTCGTCGTCGTCGTCGTCGTCGTCGTCGTCGTCGTCGTCGTCATCATCATCATCATCATCATCATCATCATCATCATCATCATCATCATCATCATCATCATCATCATCATCATCATCATCATCATCATCATCATCATCATCATCATCATCATCATCATCATCATCATCATCATCATCATCATCATCATCATCATCATCATCATCATCATCATCATCATCATCATCATCATCATCATCATCATCATCATCATCATCATCATCACCACCACCACCACCATCGCCATCAACATCATCTCCATAACCACCACCACCATCATCATCATCATCATCATCATCATCATTATAGTATCCATCACCACCATCATCATTATAGTATCTATCACCACCATCATCATCATTATAGTATCCATCACCATCATCATCATTATAGTATCCATCACCACTATCATCATTATAGTATCCATCACCACCATCATCATTATAGTATCCATCACCACTATCATCATTATAGTATCCATCACCACCATCATCATTATAGTACCCATCACCACCATCATCACCATTATAGTATTCATCACCACCATCATCATCATTATAGTATCCATCACCACCATCATCATCATTATGACGGTATGACCACCATCACTACTATCATCATAATCTTCATCACCACTATCATCATGATCACCATCACCACCACCACCATCATCATCATAATTTCCATCACCACCATCACCATTATGATCACCATCACCACCACCATCATCATCACAATCTCCATCATCACCACCACCATCATCATCACAATCTCCATCACCACCACCATCATCAAAATCACCACCACTACCATCAACGCTGCCATCAACACCACTACCATCTCCACCAACAACACCGCCATCAACACCGTTACCATCTCCACCACCGCCACCATCACCACCAGCACCGACACCAACACCACTACCATCGCTACCACCAACACCGCCACCATCACCACCACCATCACCGCCACAACCCACATCACCATATCGAAACGGAGCAACAGAGTACAGAACACGACAACACAAACGATTCGTCGGTGCGTCAGGCCACCGAGGGTGACTCAGTCCGTGAACACAACAGAACCCTGAGGGCGCCGCCCGTTGGGGGACCGCCGCTCCCCCTGCAGGAGTCGGAGCCCCTTCCCCCGGGACCCACGGGCGCTTCCCGCTGGGGCAGTGTAATAAAATAAAATACAGGAGTAATAAAACACATTGCGTCCCCGCCCCCGACTCTCCGACTTATCATCTCCTGCCCATCACCATTGCGAGCGGGCAAGGACCCATTTCTTCCCCGATCTTCAGCCCTTTGTACCCAGCACATCCCGCCGACCCTGTCTTTATGTCAGGAGGCCTAGGAACAGGCTGGTGTTTTGGGTTCCCTGCCAAGCGACGATAATAATGATAATGATGATGATGATGACTGTGCTCAAAAACCCGTATGCAGGCGTGGGACCTGTTGCGGATGATTTGTACATAAGATTCTACAAATACTTTGTATGCGCGAGTGTAGGGTTTGTGGGTGTATTCGTGGTCGCGTGCGTGTGTATACGTGTGCATTTGTGTATGCGTACTTGTATGTGTATGTGCGTGTAGGTGTGCGTGTGGAAACACTTTGTATATATAGTGTTTCCACACACGTACACACGCACAAACACACACACACACACACACATGTATACACACATGCACACGCAGGCACACACACACACACACACACACACACACACACACACACACACACACACACACACACACACACACACACACACACACACACACACACACACACACATGTATGTACACGCACACACACACACATACGCACACATGCACACGTACACACACACATGCACACGCACAAAGGATTACAAAGGCGGAGCATGCCGGCAGGAGAACTTTGGTCCATATCTAGGTCGGATGCGAAAAAATAGATAAATAAATAAATAGATAAAAACTATGATAATGTAAATATCAAATAAAATATATAAATAAATGCACAGGTATAGTTAGATAATAAACAAACAGGTAAATAGTAAATAATAATAAATTGACATATAACTAATAATAAATGAGAATCAAACAGACAAATGATACCAAAACAAAAACAAATAATATAAAATAAATAATAACCATTACGGCATCTTGCTTAGGTGTTTATCTAAATGATTTTTAAAGCTTCGAACTGAACTACATTGCACTGCCTCTGCAGGAAGTTTATTCCATTCATTAACTACACGGTTGGCGAAGTTGTTTCTACCCACTTCCAAATTTAATCTATTTCCGGACAGTTTGAGACCATTGTTTCTTGTCTGATTCTCATTCAGTGTGAAAATTTTGTCACTTTTGATGTCAATTCCCTTTAGAATCTTAAAGACCTGCATCAAGTCACCTCTGAGTCTACGTTTTTTTAGGGAAAACAGATTCATATGTTTTAGTCGATTTTCGTATGATTTATTTTTTATATTTGGAATCAGTTTTGTGGCTCGCCGTTGTACTTTTTCCAGTCTGTCAATGTCTTTAATGAGATTCGGTGACCATACGGAAACAGCATATTCCAAATGTGGACGAACTAACGATTTATATAGCTTGTTAATGAGTGATTGACTTTTAAAGTAAAAAAAAGAATGGCGCAATCAGTCCTAGAATCTTATTTACTTTCTCAGAGGCTGAAATACACTGCTTGGGATCGTTACTGATAATTACGCCGAGATCCTTTTCACTATCTACTTTTATTAACGAATTTCTAAATAACTTGTAATAGTGCTTATTATGTTTACCTATGTGCATAACCTTGCATTTACTTGTGTTAAATTTCATTAGCCACTTTTCAGACCATTGCTGTAATTTATCTAAATCTTCTTGAATATCTAATTGGTTTAAGTGATCATTTGCCATTCCGCACAGTTTTGTATCATCAGCAAATTTGGAAACGGTAGATTCTAGTCCATGGTCTATATCATTTATATATACTATGAATAGAAGTGACCCAAGAGCGGAACCCTGAGGAACTCCACTTGTAACATTTTTTCATCTAGAAGTCTTTCCATTTAAAACAACTCTCTGTTTTCGATCATTCAACCAATTACTAGTCCAACTTAATAGGCTACCACTTATTCCGTGTGAAATTAGTCTTTCGTGGGGGACGGTATCAAAAGCTTTTGCTAAGTCTAGATATATTAAATCTATATTGTTTCTTTTGTCATAATTCGAGATAACTGTGTTGTAGAATTCTAGTAAGTTAGTCAAGCAAGAACGTTTCCGTCTGAAACAATGCTGGTTATCATTTATCAAACGGTTACTTTCTAAATGATGTTCGATAGCATCTCTGTTAATAGTTTCCATTATTTTTCCTACGATTGAAGTCAAACTTATAGGCCTATAGTTATTTGGTTTCTTTTTGTACATGTACATATGTACACACGCGTACACGAACATGTACACCCACACGTACACACACACAAGCAAACGCACCCGTACACACGCACACGCATGGACACGATCACTGGGATGGTGTGTGTGTTTGTGTGTGTGTGTGTGTGTGTGTGTGTGTATGGTCACAACATTACCCATAAATTGGGTAATATATGACCTCTGAGGTCTCATGCGGAAGGATAATAGCTGTCGATCACTTATCCAACTAGTCATCTAGGACAATAGAGAATCGCACGTACACCCTCACACACATGCACACACACACACAAGTACACTCGCGCGCGCACACACACACGTACACACACGCGCGCGCACACACACACACACACACACACACACACACACACACACTCACACACAAGTACACACGCGCACACACACACACACACACACACACACACACACACACACACACAAAAGTACACACGCGCGCGCGTGCACACACACAAGTACACACGCACATGCACACACACACACGTACGCACACACACACAAGTACACATAAACAAACAAGTGCACACAAACACACACACACACACACACACACACACACACAAATATACACATACACGCACATGCACGCACACACACACACACACACAAGTATACACACACGCACATGCACGCACACATACACGTACAATCACATCCTTCATGTTCAGTTTCGAGTTAAGGCAGGGGCGTATGTTTGTGTAAAGGGCGTCATGCACTTCACTATTTAGATATGAATAAGTGTGAGTGAGAGTGATTCGATTTAGTGAAATTCGTCCAATTAGCACTTCGGACACCCAAACCTGACCCAATAGGTGTCCAAATGATACATATATGTCTTCCGTCACTGATACATTGATACATTTTTGTCTACAAATAAATTATTGTTTCTATAGAAGAACTACATTGTGTAGAAGTATATTGGAAGCATGACAACGATAGAATTCCATAGTCTGGTATTCGCAAATGAACTTTTAGATAAATATACATACACAAATATATACACATGTACAAAAACATACACCAACAGAAATATTTACGCTCACACACACACACACACACACACACAACACACATGGTAGAGTTTCCGGCCGCCACTACGGCGGTCCGGGTACGAATGCTGCCCAGGGCTAAAACAATTTCAGTATCGCTGCGCTGCGAGTCGTTACTCCAGTTCTCGTGGGCGGGGAGTTGGGTGCGTGTGTTCGTGTAAAGTCACAGTATTACTCATAGATCGGTCATATATATGAGCTCTGAGCTCTCTTCCGGGAGGGAAATAGCTGTCGATCACGAATCCATGTTGAATCACACACACACACATGCACACATACACACATACATACTTACACACATACCTACACACGCACACACACACACACACACACACACACACACACACATACATACTTACACACACACAAACACACACATACACAAAGCAAGATATTTTTGTCCTTTCGTTTTTGTGGGCGAAGAGCGGCTGCCCTCTCTGAGCTGAAATTTCA
>NC_134800.1:20398887-20408887 GCF_046742065.1 Oratosquilla oratoria
CAGCTCTCTTGTTTAAGGGCAGATGTGTCTCCAATCGGTCAAGAATTCTGCGTACCTCTGGGCCATAGGGGTGTCACTAAATCCCTCCTTAATGCATTTCCTGCGTAAAACTCGTACGTTGCAGGCACAGTTGAGGATGAGATCTTATTTCAAGAAAGTGGGTCACGCACACACGCACACACACACGCACGCACACACACACACACACACACACACACACACACACACACACACACACACACACACACACACACACACACACACACACACACACGTCTCGTGGTGCACTGGTAGAGTTTTCGGCTGCCACTACAGCGGTCCGGGTTCGAATCCCGCCCAGGGCTGAAATAAATTCAGTATCGCTGCGCTGCAGGTTGTTACTCCAACTCTCGTGGGCGGGGAGTTTGAGGATGTGTGCGCGTGTAAGGTCACAGCATTACCCATAGATCGGTCATAAACGAGCTGGCTCTGAGCTCTCTTCCGGGAGGGAAATAGCTGTCGATCACGAGTCTAACACGTGATCCAAAGACACTGGTGAATCACACACACACACACACACACGCACGCACGCACGCACACACACACATACACACACATACACTCCCCCTCTGCGCTGACGGCAGAGTACCTCAGATATTTTGTTCTGGCTAACCACAGCCTGACTCTGTCCAGAGGAGGGAGGGTCCCGACCCATCCAGGCCGCGTTCAAGCAGTGGTCCACGCGTCCTCTGCACTAAAATAGTTTGTAGTTAACCAGAAGAATGATTTTAAAGTGTTCCTCCATGCTGAAGAGGTCAAAGGGTGAGGGAACTG
This sequence comes from Oratosquilla oratoria, assembly GCF_046742065.1. NCBI lineage: Eukaryota > Metazoa > Arthropoda > Malacostraca > Stomatopoda > Squillidae > Oratosquilla > Oratosquilla oratoria. The sequence continues at coordinate 20,399,701 of NC_134800.1, forward strand.
GTTGGCAGAGGGCTGATGGGTTCTGCAATCGGCATCAAAGAATGTTCAAAGCAGCAAAGGACTGTCCTTGTAATCTCGCGATCAAAACAAAGGACAGAAAAAGGACAGAAGCTGAGTTTATTTTCGCTCCTTCCTCTTCGTCTTCGTCGTCCTCGTCTTCTTTGTCTTTTTCGTCTTTCTCCTCTTCGTCTTCATCTTCATCGTCTTTTTTGTCTTCTTCGTCTTTTTCGTCTTCTCCGTCTTCTTCTTTTTTTTTGTCTTCGTCGTTTTCTTTATCTTCTTCGTCTTCGTCTTCTTCGTCTTCGCCTTCTTCTTCAGTCAGTGACGTCACAGACAACGTAGAGGGACATCGAAATGTTGTTCTGGATATCGAATCATGATGACGTCGATCATAAAGGCAAGAATGACTTGAGATTCATATACGACAAGAACAACACCAATTCTGACCTCATACACAATATCTAATCCAGTTTCACACACAAAAATGACGTCGACTCGTTCATCACATGCACAAAAATGACTTCAATTCTATCATCACAAAAAAAAAAAAAAAAATACGACGATTCTACCTTGACAAAAACGTCAATTTGGTATCACACACAACCAAAATAACGCTGACTTTTGGAGAACTCACGACCAAAAAGACCTTGATTCCGGCTTCACACACGACAATCGCGACGTCAACAATGACGACGACAACATTGGCAGCGACGACCAAGGACGACAAGGGCAAGGCTGGCAGAAGGAGACAACGAGATTAATTCACAACAGATGATGAAGAAGGAGGAGGAGGAGGAGGAGGAGGAGGAGATCGTTCTCGGCCAAGTCACCCTCAGCTGACTCATCCTTCGGAACGTGACTTCACTTAAGCTGGACCTCAAGTTCCCTCCCTCCCCTCCACTCGTCTGCCTCTTCTTCTCCTTCTTCTGTTCCTTCTCCTCCTTCTCCTCCTTCTCCTCCTCCGTCTCCATCTGCTCCTTTTCCTTCTTCTCCTTCTCCTTCTCCTCCTCCTCCTCCTCCTCCTTCTCCTCCTCCTTCTCCTCCTCCTCCTCCTTTTTCTTCTCCTTCTTGTTCTCCTTTTCCTCCTCCTTCTCCTCCTCCTCCTCCTCCTTTTTCTTCTACTCCTTCTCCTCCTCCTCCTCCTTTTTCTTCTCCTCCTCTAGTTCTCCTTTTCCTCCTTGTTCTTCTCCTTCTCTTTCTTCTCCTCTTCTTTTTTCTCCTACTCCTCCTTTTTTTTATTGTTCTTATTTTTCTTCTCAAAATTCTCCTCCTCCTCATTCTCCCTCTACTCCATCTCCTTCTCCTCCATCTCCTTCTTCTCCTTCGCCTACGTCTTCTTCTTCTCTTCCTCCTCATCCCCCTTTTCCTCCTTCCCCTTCTCATTCTCCTCCTCTTCCTTCCCCTACTTCTTCTCCTCGTCTTCCTTTCGTTCATTCTTTCCCTCCTCCTCTTGGTTCTTCTTTTCCTTCCTCTCCTCTTCCTTTCCTATTTCTCCTTCTCTTTCTTCTCCTCCGCCTCCTCCCCCCTCCTATTCCTCTTACTCTTTCTCCTCCCCCTCCTCCTCTCGTTTCTTCTTTTACTTCCTCTCCTAATTTCCTACATCTCCTTCTCCTCCTTTTTCTTCCTCCTACCCCTCCTCCTCATACTCCTCATCCTCTTGTCCTCATACTCCTCCTCATACTCCTCCTCATACTCCTTCCCCTCTTCCTCCTACTCGTCATACTCCTCATACTCCTTCTCCTTTCCCTCTTCCTCCTACTCCTTGTCATACTCCTTCTACCTCCCCTAATCCTCCTCCTCTTCCTCCTCATCCTTCCCTAGCTCCTCCCCTCATTTTTCCTTTCCCCCCTTTCCCCTCCTCCTCTTCCCCCTCCTCCACCTCTTGGTCCTCTTCTTCATTTCCTCCACCTCCTCCTCCTCATTATCATTATCACCTCTTCCTGCCTCCTGTTCCTTGTCCTCCTCGTTCTCTTCCTTCCCCCTCCTCCCCGCCTCCCACCATTCCCGTCCTTTGATACTTCCTCCCATTCTCCTGTCAGTTGAACAATAATGTAACCTACATCTTGACCGACCTACCCAAGCTGCCTGCCTGCCTGCCTGCCTGTCTACCCACCAACCGACTGACTGACTGACCTCCCTGACCTGAAAATGGCGACCCACGTGGCCTCCAAAGCCACCAATCAATAATGCGGCTAACGAGCTGATTAGCAACTTGATTTTGAATTTTCACTCCCTCTCCCTCTCTCTCCCCCTCCCCTTTCCCTTCCCCCTCCCCTTTCCCTTCCCCCTCCCCTTTCCCTTCCCCCTCCCCTTTCCCTTCCCCCTCCCCTTTCCCTTCCCCCTCCCCTTCCCTTTCCCCCTCCCCTTCCCCCTCCCCTTCCCCTTCCCCCTCCCCTTCCCCCTCCCCTTCCCCCTCCCCTTCTCTCTCTCCTTCCCTCTCTCCTTCCTTCTCTCCTTCCCTCTTCCCTTCCTCTCCCCTTCCCTCTCCCCTTTCCTCTACCTCTCTCTCCCTCTCCCCCTCTCTCTCGCTCTCTTAATTTAACCCACTTCTTTCCTCTCCTCCTCCTCTTCCTCGTCTTCCTATTCTTCCTCATCTTCCTCATCTTTTTCTGTCTCCTCTTTCTCCTTTTCCTCCTCCTCGTCTTCCTCGTCTTCCTCTTCTTTTCTATCTCCTTCTCTTTCTCCTCTTCCTTGACATTCTACTACTCCTCCTCCTCCTCCTCTTTCTCCTTCCTTTCGTACTAGTCTTCCTTCTCCTACTTTTTATCGTTTTCTCCTTCTACTCCTCGCTTTTCTTTTCTTTCTTCTCTTCCTTCTCCATCTCACACTCCCTCTCCCTTTTCTTTCTCCCCGTCCCCCTCCCCCTCTCCCTTTTCTTTCTCCCCGTCCCCCTCCCCCTCTCCCTTTTCTTTCTCCCCGTCCCCCTCCCCCTCTCCCTCCCCCTCTCCCTCCTTTTCTCTCCCGTTGACAAGCTACCTGGGGCCCATACCTGTATATCATTACCTGTTTCCCCCCTGTCAAATTTGCGCGTGTATGAACACACACGTTCCTTCTGTAAGTAGGGAACACGGAACATGTGGTCGTACGGAGACGATCAACTTCACGAGCATTCCAAAGTCCCATGCAAACTTGTTTGTGTCGGGTTTGACTCATTCCTGTAAAACTCATCTGGGTAAAAGTGAGGACACATGTGCGCACACACGCACGTACACATACATACACGCACACATATTTACACATACACACACACACACGTACGTCCCATGATGTCACTACTGTTGCGGCTGATCCTTTTTTTTTTTTTCAGGTAATTGACCATCGCTGTTCCTGCACCCTAGAGCAGTGTTTCTTATTTTTTCCTTTTTTTTTTTTTTCTTTTACAATGTTCGCACCCTCTGAAGTTTCAGTCCCATCCATCTCATCCTATAGACAAAAACATCAAGATTCTGGATATGTTTTATAAGTTAAAACGTAGTAATGGAATGACGACTTGATACTTAGTCATGGTTTACAAGTTCAGAATACGAAATGTCTGTGTAGATCTAGTTAGTGGTAATTCAGTGTGTCGAGACCTCGTGTTGGTCCTCGAGGTCTCGAGGACGCATGGGAACCCATAGACGGCGGCGGCGGCGGCGGCGGCGGCGGCGGCGGCAACGAAAGCCTCCTACCTGTTCTTGGCCGACACCTCGTACCTCTCGAGCCAGCCACCCTTCTTTCGTCCGTCCCTCCTCGCCTCAAGCACCAATTACCGTGACGCCGATTTTGCTTCATTGACCGAACGCAGATTGTCTTACCTGGGCCTGCCTCTAATCAGCGCAAGCATGTGGGCTTTAGTTGAGAGTTTGGGCTCGGTGTCGGGTGGAGATTAGGGAGGATTTATTGTGAGGATTTATTAGGGAGGGTACGGAGAGATAGATGGTGAAGTGGGTGTAAGAACGAGTTGGTGGGAAGAAAGGACCAAGGCAGAGCAAGTAACGAAGAACAGGAAGGAAAAGAAAGAAAGACAAAGTAACGATGTCTTGATGTTGGAAGAGGAAGACGCAGAAACGATGGGGAATATCAAAGTGTTGGTTGGTCTGAGACAACATTACCAACACTGGCAACTGACAATTATGACCTCTTCTGTGGTGTCAGCTTCCATCTAAGGTGTGGGTGCAGATGGGCGTGGGTATGGGTGGGTGGGCGGTAGAACAGACGCAGCTAAAGTTTCTCCAAGACAGTGACTATCTGTTGTCCGACGTTTTCAATTAAACAGAGACTTCACTGTTATTAATGACCGAGGCCGCTCCGACAGTGGTAACAATAGCCGTCGGTCCTCCCAAGTGTGTTTTGGCCATGAATAAACATAGAATTCATCCTAAAACCAGCGGGCGCAGCATGGACAGCAGACCTGCGCCTCCATTTTTTTTTTTTTTTTTTTTTTTTTTTTTTTAAAGCAATTTCTCATGGTAAGGGAGATGGCTGAGTGTGGCTATGCGATCCCAACGGCGAGAGGAAGTCCACGTTGGAACAAAAAACGTCAAGTAATCACACAAAAAAAAACAAAAAAACTATACGATCGTCGTTGTCTTCGGGTTGTCCGAGATCGGTGCCAACCCTTGGCTGGCGGAGAAGTTTCCCCCAAAGCTGAATAAAATCACCTGTCGGGTGTGTGACGGTCTAGGGGTGGTTGCCTTGGTGATAAATAAAATCACCCGGCGGCAGCTGTGATAGAAAGGAAAAGGACCACACGGCACGGAAGTAGGGAGCCAAGATAAGTTTATTTCCTCTATAGTTTGAACCTCAGTTGCTCCTTCCCTCTTACTGCGTTTCGCATTCCTATTCCTTTCACTTGTCTCTCTTTTAATCCTCTTTTGACCACAGTTCGCCCTTTCACGGTTTTCTCATCTCTTCACCAGAGCTTCTGCCAATGTGGCGTCCAGGAGATGCAGTGGTGGAGGGGGCAAAATTTGTCTTCAGATTTCTTAGAGTGAAGATTCGTCTCAAGTCATAAAGGAATGTTGAGTAACTGTGGTCTGTAGGGGTGTTATTCTCGCCAAGAATATTCGGTCTACATAACTTATTCCCTCAGCTGAATAAAATTCCATAACGAGACCAAGTATATATATATATATATATATATATATATATATATATATATATATATATATATATATATATATATATATAAGAACGACCACTATTACCGCAACGTATCCTTCACTTTTGATGCCGTGGCATACATAGACTGCATAGCTTTTATTAATGTAATTGTCAGACGAGTTTAATAACCATTTAAAGCGTGGACGGTCCCCAGTTTGAACGGAGATGTGACTGACCGTGGTTCCACTTAATCTGTTCACATGGTCGATATTATTATTATGTTGAAGGCGGTGCCGTCGGGCGATATTATTCAACTGATGGAACTCCCCTCCTCTCAGGAGAACTCATTGATCTCCCCCACCCCATCACCTCCCTTTATCCCCCCCAACTTCCCTTTGCCCCCCTCCCCCTCTCTCTCCCCACTTCTTTCTAGTTTAAACATTTTCTCTCAAAGTAAATTATTTCCAGTGTTTTACACACATATTTCGCAAACCTGGAGCTGTAGGTTCAGTAATGATACACACCATACGCCCATAATTTCTTGGTGGGCGTGGTCAGATCACCCCCCCCCCCCCTTCCTTGACCTTTGTCCATTTTATCAAACAAATGACGAACGTGATACCATTTATCAAGCACCATTTATGGAGTGCTGTTGATGCTTTCTGAACTGAAGAACTATTTTGCTAAACGGTACCCATATGTTTCACAAATTTGCCGAAATTCCATAGGTCCTGGAAGGAATTCAGGTGTATAGAGGAAAGTTCGTGTTTCATTATTAGCGATGAAACTAGGGAATTTACATAGATTCTTGATTCCTTAAGAGGAGAAAAGTCGTGATGGGGCCAACAGATGGTGGAATGCAGTCTCGAAAAGCCAGAACGTAAATCTGGCAGTGGTAATGAGGCAGAATGGAAACACTTTTTTTATCTATTTATATATTTATTTTATTCACTTATCTATTATTGTATATATATTTTTCTAGGTTTGTGGGGTTGTCACCCAGCTGTGCATTTGAATGTACACAAATCTAATTTAACTGGTCAAAATAATATCTTTTGACGTTTAACCTCCTCTCCACTCCGTCCCCTCCCCTGCTGAGGGGGTGCCACAGAAATGAATGAATGAAATAGCCTGGTGGCAGTTAGAATTAAAAGGGAAAATCATCACGGAAGGACGAATCGAAGTAGCCTCCAGTTCCCTTCGCTAACTTCTCTCTGTGTACCTTGGATATCACTTGATACACGAAAACGTTCTTCGGAGTTCTGTACTTGTCCGTGATTTTCTGGATTTTCTTTTCAGTTTGTAATCTGTGCTGCATACATGTACTTATGTGTGCATGTATGCGTACATGTAAGTATGTATATACGTATATGTATACATGTATTTATATACATATGTACATATATAATATATATGTACGTATACAGTCACATCTTTGTTTTTCAGTATATCTCTGAGACTGCCTCTGTATGTTTGTCTGCTTGTCTGCCTGTCTGAGTGTGATTGCCTCTGTACGTTTGTCTGCTTGCCTGCCTGTCTGCGTCTGTATCTGTCTGTGTCTGTCTAACTCTGTCTCGGACTATCGTTACCGGAACTGCCAAGATAATCTCCGCACATTGCATCGCCTCTGAGATCAGGGTTTCGGAGATTGTTATGCAAATGACTCTATTACAGACTGATGTATATTTTCATTTATTAAGATCCATGACGAAATTCTAAACGCAGGTGTAATTTCGAAACATGTGGCATGATTGCTCCAAAGTGCCTTCATGTATATTCCAAAACCTGGAATGAGCCCTCTGCGGCCAAGATGCAAAATGGCTTTCGGAGCTCTCATCTTACCAACTTCGTTGCTTAGTGTCTTCAAAGGACTCAAATGATTCTCCTCCTCCTCCTCCTCCTCCTCCTCCTCCTCCTCCTCCTCCTCCTCCTCCTCCTCCTCCTCCACCACCTTATCCTCCTCCACCTTATCCTCCTCCACCTTATCCTCCTCCTCCTCCTCCTCCTCCTCCTCCTCCTCCTCCACCTTATCCTCCTCCTCCTACTCCTCCTAATCCTAATCCTTTTCTTGTCTTTGTCCTCTTGTTGTCCTCCTTCTCCTCCCCTTCCTCCTTCCATTTCATTCTCTTTCGCATTCTATTTCCCTTATTTCTCCTGTTTCTCCTTCTGATTCTCCTTCGCTTCCTCCTCTTCTTCATATGGTTGTCGTCCTCCTCCTCCTCCTCCTCTTCATCCTTTTCATCATCGTCCTCTTTCTCTTCTTCCTCTTATTTTCTTCTTCCTCCTCCTCTCTTTGTTCCTCATCCTCATCCTCTTCTTCCTATTTCTGCACCTGTTCCTCCTCCGCTTCCTCTTCCTTCTTCCTCGACTTTCTCTTCCTCTACCTACTCGTCTTCCTCTTCCTCCGCTTCCTCCTATTCTTTCCTTCCTTCTCCTCCTCTCTCTCCTCCTTCTGAAGGCTCGTTTCCTCTACGGATACTCCTCCGCCTCCCCCACATTCTTCCACGACATATATACGCATTTTCTCCATTACAAACACACCTCCAAAACTCACAGTGTGTGTGTGTGTGTGTGTGTGTGTGTGTGTGTGTGTGTGTGTGCGAGCGTGGGAGTAGGAGTGTGTGTGGGTGCGAGCGTGAATTCTTTTCATATATAACTACAATATTTATTTCCATTACCTATAAACAACGACAGATGAAAGACACAATTACAATTCTAAATTTTGCACAGTCGGGAGTCTTGAAAAAAATATTTAGAAAAATCTTGTATAATGTTTATTATAAAAGATTACTTAGAGATTAATCTCTAAGTAATCCGACACGAAGATAGATGACGTAATTATGAAGACAAACAGCCTGAAATGCATGACCAAAAACAACATTGTATACAAGATACCTTATCATAAACTTGGATAAACACGACCACCAACCGGAAAGGAATTGGGTGCCAATACTACACCAAGGTTTACATAAACACGTGTGAAATTCCGTCAAGGCATCATGCACACATGTAGAAAAAAAAAGGCTTGTGCGTTGAGTAAGCTCCCCTGGTGCGCGTACAGCAACACACGGAGCAGCACTCGAACAGAGCCACTAGGAAAGGGAGACTCGGCTTGTTCTTCAGGTGTGGCTGTGTTACTTAGTGTTACTCTCTCTTCTCACTTTTCTTTGATAAAAAGGAGTCGAACCGACACGTTAAATGTCAGGCTCGTGTTCTGACCTATGTTTATTCTTGTCATCATACGAAATCTACTTATCAATATGAAGCATTCATGTGTGTATGTATATATAATATATATATATATATATATGTGTGTGTGTGTGTGTGTGTGTGTGTGTGTCGCCCTGGCTGTTCAACTTATACATGGAAGGGGTAGTGCGAGAGGTAAATGCAAGGGTAGTGGGTCAAGGATTGGAGATGGTTAAAGAAAATGGAGAAAAGTAGGAGGTGAGCCAGCTGTTGTTTGCGGACGACACTGCACTTGTGGCAGGATCGGAGGAGGGATTGAGGAAGTTTGTGACAGAGTTTGGGAGAGTGTGATAGAAGAAAGCTGAAGATAAATGTGGGTAAAAGTAAGGTGATGAGATGTACAAGGGGTGAAAGTGGCAGTAGACTGGAAGTGAGCATTAAGGGAGAGCGATTGAAGGAAGTGGATAGTTTTAGATACTTGGGTGCAAATGTGGCAGGATAAGGTGGAGTGAAGGTGGAGGTAGAATGTAGAAGCGAGTAAATGCCTTGGTGGATTAAAAAGTGTAATGAGGAATAGGCTTGGGAATGGATGCTAAGAGGAGACTGTATGAAGGAGTGATTGTGCCAACAGTACTGTATGGGGCAGAAACATGGAACATAAGAGAGGAAGAGAGGAGGAGTTTGAATGTGTTTGAGATGAGGTGTCTGAGAAGTATGATGGGGGTTACTAGGCTAGATAGAGTGAGAAATGAGGAGGTGAGGAGGAGAACAGGGGTAGAAAGGGAGTTGGGAGATAGGGTTGATGAAAGAGTATTAGGATGGTTTGGACACATGGAAAGAATGAGTGAAGAAAGACTAGTAAAAGAGGTATGGAAAGCAGATGTGGAGGGAGTGAACATGAAGGGACGTCCTAGAA
>NC_134800.1:20413887-20416387 GCF_046742065.1 Oratosquilla oratoria
TCCCCTCCCTATTTTCCTCCCTCTTCCCCTCCCTCTCTCACTACTTCTTTCCCTACCTCTTCCCCTCCCTCCTTCTCTCCCTCTTCCCCTCCCTCTTTCCCTACCTTTTCCCCTCCCTCCTCTCCTCCTTCCTCCCCTCTCTCTCTTCCCGTACCCTTTTTCCTCTTTGTCATATTCCAGTCGATCCCACACTGGACATTGACTACACACGTTTCGTGCATTCACTCTTTCAGGGACTTCAAATGAAACCCCTACGGACTAGAGCCACGCAGTATTCTTTATTGATTGGAGGCTAATTTCCAGTAAAAGAATATAATAAAAATTATAATAAAAAGATAAACAAAGAAATAAATGAATGAAGAAATTAATAAAAAAAAATGAACTAATAGATAAATAGATAAATGAATAAGAAAAAAATATTTTTCAATTTCTGTCCCTCTTTGCTACTTCCCTCCATAAGTCTTTGGGATAATATTGTATCTATAGACAGAAGCGCTGGTTATCACCCACGAAATACCGACAAATAATTTCGCTGTTAAAGACGTTCTCTCCACTTCATTCGAGATGAAATTTACGTTCTGACGGCTTGGGGCCATTATTTCGCGTCTCATTAGTATTTCGTATAAGATAATTGCCCATTCTGAAGCTAACAATCTAATTTATTATCAAAATTAAGAGTGCGCCCTCCAACCCCATCGAGTCATCACATGTTTAGGGAAATGGATTTGGATACTTTAGGCGGTTTTCGTATGACTTGTTCCTCATAAAATTGATTTTTCCAAACGTGGGCGGACTAATGATCCTTATAATGGGTTGATGAGAGTTGATCGTTTGAAGTCCAAAGATTGTGCTTTCAGCCCTTGAGTCGGGATTGCTTTACCCGAGGCAGAAATACAATGCTTGTATCATTTAAGGTCGTTATTAATGATTACTCCAAGCTCCTCCTCATTTTTCATTGTTTTATACAAATATACCTTCTATCTCTCTACCTCTCTTATCTATCTCTATCTCCATCTCTATCTCTCTCTCCATCTCTGTCTGTCTCTCTATCTCTATCTCTCTGTCTCTATGTCTCTCTGATTGTTTCTATTTTTTCTCCATATCTATTTATATATTACTGCTGCTACTACTACTCCTACTACTATTTCTATTTCTACTCCCACTACTACTAGTTCCTACTATTTTTTCTTATATAACTACTTCTACCTCGGTGGTTCTTGGCCGTCTCAGCCAAGGCTCTCCACAGTCTCCAGTCTTGTGCATCCTCTTACCAATCAACAACACAAGGTGCCAGTTTCTGGAACATCTTCCTGACATTGTCGGCCCATCGATAGCGGGGTCTGGCCAACGCTCGGACTCCAACAACTCTTCCATTCATTGTTCTCTTTGAGATCCTGTCCTCCCCCATTCTGGTCCAAGGCCCCGCCCACCGGAGTCGCCTTGATTATTTTACTACATCTTGTTCGGTGTTGTGCCTTCTCCTCCTCCTCCTCCTCCGCTTTTCCTCTTTGTCGTATACAGCTCCGAGGATCTTACGAAGTATCCCGTTGTCTCTTTTTTTTTTTTTTTTTGTCGGATCCCTAATCCATGTAGTACTGTTGGTCTTAGGACATCACACACACACGAAGATAAACACACACGCATACACACACGCACACACAACTTGTGGCTCAGTTGGTAAAGTTCCCAGCTGCCACTACGGAGGTCCGGGTTCGAATCCCACCCAGGGCTAAAATAATTTCAGTATCGCTGCGCTGCGGGTTGTTACTCCAACTCTAGTGGGCAGGGAGTTGTGTGTGTGTGTAAGGTCACAGCATTACCCAATGATCGGTCATATATGAGCTCTGAGCTCTCTTCCGGGAGGGAAATAGCTGTCGGTCACGAATCACACCACACACACACACACACACACACACACACACACACACACACACACACACACACACACACACACACACACACACACACAAACCAACCATTTGTGTGTGTGTGTTTGTGTTATACATCTACGCAGACGTAATAATTGAACAATAAAAGGGGGACAACGCTTAATGGATCGGCCGTGGCAGACCCAAAGATGCTCGGCATTGCAAGCTAAACGACGTTATCACAGGATCGACTCCGGTCCAAGGCCCGTCACGACTCGAACCGGGTCTTCACGTTCCAGAGGCCTATGGGGGATTTTATCACCGGCACCTGGGGCGCTTGCCAGGTTATAAACATTTAAATGAGGCGCGTGACGAGGGACCCTCCCTATCTGTCGTGTTATGAGGGCGCTTTCTCTCCTCTTTCTCTCTTTCTCCGCCTCCTCCTCTCTCCCCTCTCTTTCTCCTTTCTCTGTCCTGTCACCCCTGTCTTTCTCCTTTCTCTGTCCTATATTCCCTCTCTTCCTCCTCCTCTCTCCCCTCTCTCCTTTCTCTGTCCTGTCACCCCCGTCTTTCTCCTTTCCCTGTCCTATATTCCCTCTCTTCCTCCACCTCCTCTCTTCCCTCTCTTTCTC
>NC_134800.1:20421387-20426387 GCF_046742065.1 Oratosquilla oratoria
CCGGATTCGAATCCCGCCCGGGACTGAAATAAATTCAGTATCGCTGCGCTGCGAATCGTTACTCCAGCTCTCGTAGATGGGGAGTTGGGTGTGTGTGCGTGTGCAAGGTCACAGCATTAATCATAAATCGGTCACATATGAACTCTGAGCTCTCTTCCGGGAGGGAAATAGCTGTCGATCACGAGTCCAACACGTGATCCAAGACCATGATGAATCTCACACACACACACACACACACACACACACACACACACACACACACACACATATATATATATATATATATATATATATATATATATATATATATTATGTATAATATGTATGTGTGTATATTCATATCAATCAACCATTTAGAGTCCATTGCTGATCAAAGGCCTCTCTCATACCATTCCGTGACTCGCACAGCTGCGCCAACATCTGCCACGTCACTCCTGCAAACTTCTCTATCTCATCTCTCCAACACCTGTCTGGTCTCCCTCTTGCACACTTCCATTTCACGGCGTCCACTCAGCAACACACTTGTTTCATCGGCCATGATTCGTTCGCACTAACCTACCTGCCCAATTCCACTTTCTATCTTTTACCGCTTCCACAATATCTCTCATTCTAATTTGTTCTGTCATTCAAATTGCCCTCCTTCTGTCTTTCAGCGTTATTTCCACCACTGATCTCTGTGCAATCCTTAGCTTTGGTCTCCATCGTCTTCGTCAGGCTCAAAGTCTCTCAAAGTCTCTCGAAGTCTCTCAAAGTCTGACATAATGCATAAAGAGAGCCTCTTGCAATATTTTTATACTTAACTAATATTTTCCAACTAACTGCAATACGCCTTTTTTATTTCATTATCATCTTTAGTCACTTTTACCATCTGGCCTAAATTATTATACTCTTCGACTTCAAGACTCACCATCGATTAAATTTTTTTCACTTTCATCTTTTGTGTTAAAAATTACTTTGGTTTTATTTTTATTCATTTTCACATTAATCTTTAAACCTCTATTTCCAACTTGACCTGAAAATGTCTTCCAAGCAAGCTGTAACTAGTTTTGGTGAAATTGTATTACCTTGCCGTAGTCTTTTCTTGAACTTTATTTTTTGTATATATTTATGTGGTCGAATTACAGCGGGATCTTTCGCATATTTGCTTTCTATAAACCTTCTAATGTGTTCGCGCGCACACACACACACACATATACAGTATATATATATATATATATATATATATTATATATATATATATATATATATATACAATGTATATTTATATTATATGTAATATATATATATATACAATGTATATATATATATATATATACATACACATGTATATACAATATATATATATATATATATATATATATATGTTTTATATATTCATATGTATATATATATTTATATGTATATTTATATAAATATATATATACATATATATATATATATATATATATATATATATATTATATATATATGTTTATGCATTATATATGTATATATGTATGTAAATATAATATATATATATATATATATATATATATATATATATATATAATATATATTCATAGTCATGCCTCGGTCACCACCTTCTCATCAGTATTAGCAATTTTCTTTTCGTGGTATCAATTCAGCATAATCAAAACCCTCACCAGGACAAGTGCCTTTTTTTACGTAGCCTTATCCCAGTCCATCTTCTGTACACTCTTGTTCCTTCAGCAATTATCGTTCTTCCTCGTCTCCACACTCCATATTGGTCCCTCCCAATGGACGATGACCTCCAGACAGGCCAAATGAACTTCCTCCAATACCTCCTTCTCCCTTATCTCCTCCTCCTCCTCCTTCCTCCTTCTCCCTCTTCTTATCCTCATTCTCTTACTCCTTCTTCTCCTCTTTCTTCTTTTCTTTTTCATGTTCTTCGTACTTTTTTCCTCTCTTTTTTCCCCCCTCCACTTCTACTTACATATTACTTGTCTTCATTCTGGTGTTCCTACTCCTCCTCTTACTCCTCCTCTTGCTCCTCCTCCTCTTCCTCCTCCTCCTCTTCCTCCTCCTCTTCTTCCTCCTCCTCCTCTTCTTCCTCCTCTTCTTCCTCCTCCTCTTCCTCCTCCTCCTCATGGTCCTCCCCTGGTGGTTCTTTTCCTCATGATCTTATTCCATCTCATGCTCCTCTTCCTTCTTCCTCCTTGACTTCTTCATGTTTTCCTTTTCTTTACACTCCTCTTCCTCCTCGTGCTCCTCTTCCACCTCTTCCTCCTTCTTCCTTCCTCTTTTGCTTCCTCGCCATACTTTTCCTCTTGTTCTTTCCGCTCCTCTTCCTCCTCATGCTTCTCTTCTTCCTCACGCTCCTCTTTCTCCGCTTCCTCCTCTTCCACCAGGTCCTCCTGATCCTTCTTTGCCTCATCAGATCGCCAGGATGGAGTAATCTAAAGAAAGGACGGGGACGGGAGAAGGGTACGGGCATAGTAATGAAGTCAATGGATGTTCGAGGAGATCGTAAACTACATCAGCACAAAGATGACCTTTTAGCCGAATGGAGTCGTCTGGTTTCTTAGCGAAATCTAGAAGATTTTCTCCTTTTTCTGAGTTTTCTGAGGCCTGTGGTTAGGTTAGGTTAGGTTAGATTGCGTTAGGTCATCTTAGGTTTGGATAGGCTAGGTTTCGCCAAACATTGCCCAGGATTTACAAAATACTGCCATACCGATGTGAATATTGATCAAAAATGACGAATTGTTTACATAGCATTTCATTATCATGACTGTCATTTCTTTAGCGTGAATAGAATCCTGTGGTTGTTTTGTGTCACACCCTTGTGCAAATAAAATTTCTTATTTTTATTTTAAAGGCATCCCTTGCGTGAATATGATGTGTTGTGTGTGTTATAGTTTGTATTTCATATATTGTATTTCATAATATACATGTTGAATGTGTACCATTGCTCAGTAGCCGTCTGTTGGGGCGCGGTTCGAGCATACGTACTGTCAGATGACGTCAAGCTCAAGAAAACGTTACATAATTTGGCGGGAAAACATGTTCTACTTTCCCATCGGTTGGAGGTGTTTAAACTACCTACTTTGAATACGTTTTGGCATCCCGGAAACGTAAGCACCCATTCCCGAGCTATAAAATGCGAAGAGAGAGACTAGAGAAGAGATGCGATAGAGACTACCGAGAAAGACCAAAGAGAAGAGAACAGAGAAGAAATAAAAACAGACTCTCATCTGAATCTACGTAGAATTTTCTACATCCATCGATTACAACTCAAATAGGCAAGTTCTGTGGACCAAAACGATTGCGCGATTTCTACTCGAAGTGCAAAGCCTTTTTTTTTTTCTTCGGACATCTCCAGACTGCTGCTGGACTAAGTGCGACTCAACACTGTTATTTCTCGACTACGAAACATCCACAAACCTCCTACGTGTTTCCGACTACCAGAAGAATCCCCTACCAGAAGTTATTGTGCATCAGACTTGAAGAGCGGACCAGACGACTTTCCGTTGATGCAACTTCTAGCAACCAGAATCAAGACTCGTCTACACCATAATCAAGACTTCATTTTGCCCACCTGTTCTTACGTGCTGCATACAAGCGCACACAAAGGTACTCTACCTGGTAATTATCCATTTATAATTAATATAACATATATTGCTATTCTCTCTTATTCGATGTCCATTTATGTTGCTTGTGTCTATTTTTATTATTGTAATTAATTAATTTTAACGAAGAGTTTAATTATCTTGCCTGAACTCTGCCACTTTCCCGAGCTGTGCACGTTTTTTTTTTTTTTTTTTTTTTTTTTTTTTTTTTTTTTCTCCGTGTCGCGACTTGGCTGGCTTAGAGGTGGGTCGTGACAATAATAACCATTCCTGTGCTAAGTAATATCGCCTGGAGAATGGTGGACATAACCGAGTCGATCCCAGGGTTCTGATAGTGTCCTTTATATGTTCTATTCAGGCTAACGCCAGGTGATTTTATTCCCGGTTCAGACACATCTGTAGTGTTGCATTGCCCTCTTCAATACGGTGATGTATTTTATATATTTTATTGTAGTTGACGCCAGGCGATTTTATTCAGTAGAGAGGTAGACCCCGTTATCTCCCCTGATTAGGATAAAACACGTCTGGTGTTAAGCCAGAAGAAAATCTCTGAAGAGCGTTACCATGGTGAAAAATTGGGAGGAGGAAAAGTGAAGAGGTATGAGCCAACGAAAGCGAGGGTTTGTTTTGTTGTTGTTGTCGTTGTTGTTGTCGTTGTTCGTCGTTATTGTCGTCGTCGTTGTTGTTGTTCGTCGTTATTGTCGTCGTCGTTGTCGTTGTTCGTCGTTATTGTCGTCGTCGTTGTTGTTGTTTAGAAATCAGTGTCGGTGTGTTAGGACTCCGGAGAGACCCTCCACCCCAGTTATACTGGGGTTGTGTCTAAAGGCGCCTCCACACTTGTTGCATTTCCACGTATCGTATCATCTTTGCGTACAACCTAGTGATACGATACGGTGTAACAAGGTATTGTACCCACTTGTTGCGTATCTGTATACAGCAGGTGGATATGCAACAAGTGGGTACAACACCCTGTTGCACCGTATCGTATCACTAGGTGGTACGCAAAGATGATACGATACGTGGAAATGCAACAAGTGTGGACGCGGCTTAAGACCTAGACTATTTAGATGCCATCAGAATATGGGAACATTTTATTAGCCGGAACGTTTCTTATGATTTGTAGAAAAAAACGTAACTTTCAACCCCAAAATGCAGACATCTCTCATGTGCCATTCCTGATGTGCTTTGTTCTCTACGCTCTTATATTCTGTTGTGGTTTCTGTGCTTTCACAAATCTATGCTTCCATACCTCCATCCTTCCACCCTTCTATCCTTCCATCCTTTCATACCTCCACCCTTCCATACTTCCACCCTTTCAAAACTCCACCCTTCCATCCTTCCACCTCTCCACACCACCCTCCCATACCTCCACCCTTCCATGCTTCCACCCTTTCATAACTCCACCCTTCCATC
>NC_134800.1:20431387-20443887 GCF_046742065.1 Oratosquilla oratoria
GCGCTCACAGCTAACATATGGCCCGATCTATGAGTAATGCTGTGATCCTACACGCAAGCACACACAAACGTACATAAACACACACACACACACACACACACACACACACACACACACATACACACCCTAGCCCAGCGGAGTTGGGGTACCGGTTCGGAGTGCAGCGATGCTGAAAATTTAACCCCTGGGGGAGACTCGAACTCGGTTCGCTGAATTAGTGGTCGAGCGCGGTACCACCACACCATCAAGCCTCGTATGTGTGTGTGTGCGTGATTCACCAGGTTCTTGGATCACGTGTTGTACTCGTGATCGACAGCTATTTCCCTCCCGGAAGAGAGCTCAGTGCTCATATATGACCGATGTATGAGTAATACTGTGACCTTACACGCACACACACACCCAATCAGCCCATAAAAGTTGGGGTAACGACTCGCAGCGCAGCTATACTGAAATCGTTTCAGCCCTGGGCGGAATACGAACCCGGACCGCCGTAGTGGCTGTCGAGAAATCTACCAACTGTGTGTGTGTGTGTGCGTGCGTGTGTGTGTGTGTGTGTGTGTGTGTATGTGTGTGTGTGTGTGTTTGTGAATTAAATACCATTCTTCCTTGTCGCTTTCACTCTCAACTTTATATTCTTTTATTCTGTCCACTGCCAATCGTTTTTATGAACCTGAGTAGAGTGGAGGGGAATTGGTCTCACAACTTCGGACTTGTGGCCCCCTCAGCATAGTGTCCTATTCTCTGTCTATATACCAGAGGGCTTTATACCCCTTAACAGAGAGGTAGCCAAATTCAAAAGGCATATACCCGCTCACACCCATTTCATTCCCGCCCATTCCACTCCCATCCAACACCCCTTCCTCCCTCTCATCTTAGCTCCTCGTGGATGAAGAGTCATCTTTGTATCATCGCCCACTGCCCTGGATCAGAAGAAATGCTGCAAGACACAGCACAGCCACAGCACGGCGGCATCACTTAATCTGCAAACCCTACCTCTTCGTCCTCTCATGCAGAAAAAGAGAAGACAGGGAGAAAATCCTTCGGGCTACGTCAAAATAACATTCATACATAACCACTCCCTAAAGCACTCCCTAACTCCCCAAACCCCACCCCCTCTCGTCTTTGCATCACAGTATTATCTGTACACAGCCATTCTTCACTCACCCCTATCTTCTGCCTTCTCCCTTCATTGCTCAGTAAACATTCCCTTCTTGCTCAACGCCCGTCTCACCCCATCCACCCTTCTCATCTTCGGTCGTTCCCTCAAGCTTACTTCCCACACCTCTGCCTTCCACACCTCTTCTACTAATCTTCATTCATTTTTTTTCCATGTGTCTAAACCATCCTAATGCTCTTTCATCAACCTTATCTTCTATCTCCTTTTCCATCCCCGCTTTCCTGCTCACCTCGTTTCTCATTCTATCCAACCTTGTAACCCTTACTATACTTCTCAGACATTTCATCTCAAAAACGTTTAAACATTTCCTCTCTGCCTCTCTTAAATACCATGTCTCAGCCCAATATAATGCTGTCGGCACAATCACCCCTTCATTTAAAGTACTCTTTGCATGCCTCTTAATCCTCCAAGGCATTTACTTGCATCTCTCAATCTACAATTTACCTCCACCTCCACTTCTCCCTTCCCTGCCAAATGTGACCCCAAGTACCTAAAACTACCCACTTCCTCCAGCCTCCCTCCTTTAAGACTACCACATTACTGCCATCCCCTCTCCTTGTACATCACATCACTTTATATTTACCCACATTTACCTTCACCTTTCTCCTATCGCATACCTTTCCAAACTCTATCACTAACTCCCTTAATCACCCCTCTAACCCTGCCACAAGCTCTAGCCAGAATAAATGATGTAAAGAGTGTCACATTTGTGAAGGAGCCAAATGAGGTGGATTTATCACCTTCAGCACGAGGTACCGGTACGAGATGAATAAAATCGTCTGGTGTTGGACTGAAGTGAAGAGAATTATTTTCAATGGGCTAAACGCCTTCTGTACCCTGGCTCACTGTATATCTCTTCTTGTAGATATTGCCAGACGATTTTATTATACAGCTGAAGAGAAATGTATCTTTATCAACAGAAGCCTCGTTCGCATAGACTCTGACCCTCTAATGCAGTGGTTCTTAACCTTTTAATGCAGCGATCCAAAATCCTGTCCAGATCAACCATGGCGACTCATACATTCATAAGCATTTTATTTCCTTTAAATTCTAAGATAATTGTAGATGTTGAAAAGATTTCTCACCTCGGTTAAGTCGTCTGTCTTTATAATGTTACGCTTGCATGTTGATGATTTAGGTACTCTAACACAGTATTATTACTCATAATACTATTTTTGGTAGGAATATTGGGAAAATGATATATCCACAAATCCTTGGCGACCCATACAAAGGGATTGGTGACCTAACTTTGGGTCGCGACCCAAGCTTTAAGTACCACTGTTCTAATGAATAGAATTGTCCGGTGGCGAATACATTAACCCTTTCAAGGTTATTGAAAACGTATGAATTGGATCTGGCTGTCGCCGGGCGATTTTATTCACCCGATGAGAGACCCCTGCACAACGAAAGGTTTGAATTGGTGGGTGCAGCCCCAGGGTCTGGCATTTGGTCTCCGAACCAATCTCAAGATTCTGTATTTTTCCATCACGTTTTCACAGTGGGAGAGATGGCAGCCGGAGACTGCTCCCCTCCTCTTCACTTCGTCCTCTTCCTCCTCCTCATCTTCCTTCTCCTTGTCCTCCTCCTCCTCTTCCTCCTCCTCCTCCTATTTCTCCTCCTCCTCTTCCTCCTCCTCCTCTTCCTCTTCCTCCTCTTCCTCCTTCTCTTCCTCCTCCTATTCCTCCTCCTCTTCCTCCTCCTATTCTTCCTCTTCCTCCTCCTATTCTTCCTCTTCCTCCTCCTATTCTTCCTCTTCCTCCTCTTCCTCTTCCTCTTATTCCTCCTCCTCTTCTTCCTCCTCCTCCTTCTCCTCCTCCTCCTCCTCCTTCTCCAACTCCTTTTCATCTTTCTTCTCCTCCTACTCCTCCCCCTCCTCCTTCTCCTCCTCCTCCTCCTCTTTCTCCTCCTAGCCGGTAACGTATAAATAATGACGTACTCAAGCAACACAGACAAAATTTCAGCATTTCTTCCCAAAGAGATCTATAGAAGGTCTCGAGGAGCGTTGTCAGCCACTGTGAGGCTGCGGGTTCCCTGTCACAGAAAGTAGAAGCAGCAACCGAACTGAAAAATTACCCGTGGACCGTTGCCAGTTACTGTGGGGATGCGGGCTTTCTTCCAGAGAAAATGGAGGAAACGACAAGGGTCGTCTCCTGCCGGAGAGTCTGCCTGCCGGAGAGTCTGCCCTTGGTGAGCTCTCCAAGGTCCCCAGTCAGGTTCCTGTGACCACTTTCGCTCTCGGGTCGGGTCTCGGCCACTTTCGGAGTAACTTTCGTTCAACTCTTCCTTTCAGCTCCTTCTTCCTGACTCATGCCACTTACTCTGTGCATGCAGTTTGGACATGTATGTGTAAATTATATATGCGGCATATGTATGGGTCAATTGTATATGTATGTGCATATGTATATGCGTTGGTATATGTATAGATTGTATATTTATATGAACATATGCATGCCCATATATAATTTATACATTGCATGCTCATATAAAATATATAAATATGAATGTCCATATACAATTTATACATATGCATATCCACACACAATTTATAAATGTGCATGTTCATATAAAATCTATACATATACATGTCCACATAAAATTCATAAATATGCATGTTCATATAAAATCTGTATATATGCATGTACAATTGTACATATACATTTCATACATATACATGCATATACATCTGCATGCATACATGTTCGTTTATGTGTGCGTTTACGTGTGTGCATTCAGAGGGCAATAGACTGCTTGAGCTCCTCAACCGGTGCTGGGTAGAATTGGTTCTTGGAAGGGTGAACGCTCGTGTGTGTGTGTGTGTGTGTGTGTGTGTGTGTGTGTGTGTGTGTGTAGGTATGTAAGTGTGTAATAGGCAGCCTAAACGGTTTTATTTATTTATTCATTTATCTCTTGTAAGTAGGCTAAGAAATATCAAATTGTAAAATTTTGCCCCATATCACTTTTTCCATTTTGAAAGGATTTTCAAATAAAAAATGATGATTATTAAATAAATAAATAAATAAAATGTAAACATCTGAAATGTCCTCCAGATGCAAGAATTTTAGTTACTTTAAATCTTTATTTCAATCCAGTACAATTGTATTTTCTTTGTATTTTTTTCATTTGTGGCAATTGCAGGTTCTTGCACTGAATTGTGTAAGAGTAGTGTCATGATTTGTTCTTATCTGGACACGAAAATAGAATTATTCATCAGCATTGTTTATATTTAAAAAGTTCGTCCCTTTGTGACTAGATGAATTAAAAAGCAAAAAAAAAAAAAAAAAAAAAAAAGGAAGCGTCTCTGTGTCACTCCTTGTTACTGGAGTATCATCTGAAGGATATTACAAGTCCTACATAGAAGCAAGTAACAGCCCATGATAGCTTGCACATATGTACATACATAAACATAGACATTTACGTGTGTACTATGTGTATGTATATTCGTATACATGTTTACAGACATTTATGTCTATATGTATGCATTTTTGTGTTTATGTGTGTGTGTGTGTGTGTGTGTGTGTGTGTGTGTGCGCGTGCGTGCCCTGGGACATTGCAGTGGTGGTCATGAACGCGTGGCTCTGAACTTCACAAGCATTTCCTGATGTTCTCGGCTCGCCGTTGGCCCAACACATCGTGCAGGCAATTGTCTCGACTTAGTCATTTTGCTCCAGTCTCGACCTCCCTCCGCCCTTTACGTCATAAGAACCTCCAGCCAATGAAGTACGTCTGTTGTATGACGTCATGAATCTAGTCCTCCAAAGAATGTAGTAGATGTATTATATAGTATTATTGTTCTTTGCCGTTTAAATTGATCTTTTTTTACAAAGGTTTATTGTATTATCCACATTGTTTTCCCATGCATGCAAACTATTTGATATTGAAACTTGAAACTTTACTTTGTTTTAAAGAGAAATCATATTCAGTGATATGAAACATCACATTAAAAAAAACACTTAGAAAATAACTTTTCTTAATATATACCAAAATTAGCACCTTATGCGACTAATATATGTGTGTATGTATATATGTATGTTTGCATGCATATGTGGATACATGCCGTTCCGGTACCTCTTTTATTATATTGTTCCACACTAAAAAAGACGTCTTTGAAGTGGATATTACCATGTAATAGCCATGAGACTTCATATTTATATTAATTATTCAAGGATGACGTATAATTACTGATTTTGTACAATTGCATGACGCCGCATGACGTCATCATGACCAAGCGCAGTAAAATTCGCCTTTTATTTGCCAAATCAAAAACTAGTATTCGGATTATCACATGATAACATTAAGATATGTCTGTTTAAAATCCATGTGGATTGTTAATTATATTTTTCACACAAAATTAAGAAGCGAGCAAAGTGGCAAAAATGTAAACGTAACAATAATAATATTATTAAAATTATCTGTATTTCTCAACATCATGCTACTTGGAGATTTGTATTTCATTCAGGAACATACTTGGCTACAGGTAAGACAACTGTGATCTCGTTTGCGAACACGTATGGGGGACTAGACTAGACTGAGGAGATTTTTTTTTTTTCAGGTTGGTGACCATTTTCCAGACACATCTGATGGCGTGGGTCAATGGATTTGACAACGGTACGAAAGATTGCAACGAGTAAGTACACTTGTTTTTTGGGACACCCTGTATTATACATTTGATAGGTCGTAGACCACAAACAAATGACCCACGAATAAGTATTGTAAACACACTATTTGATTAATTCTTCCTGCCTCAGTGAGGTTTCAATTTCCGACCTTTTCTGAGCATTGGATATACATGGGAAAAATATGGAAATGTTAATTATATAGTGAAGCTTTGAATAAAAAAGAGATAAAAAAGAAAAAGAAAACAGAGGAGTAATGTTATACAATTTTTCTGTTACATTCTGTCCAGGACTGGAGTTATGACGTCATATGGCAGTCGCACCTCATTGGCCGACGATTTTTATGACGTCAGAGTTATCGACGGAATAAAAACAAAACGAGGCAAATGAATACAAGTAAAGTTTTTAATAGTGTATTTATCCTCGTTGACACTTCTCTTAGTGCTGCAGCCAGTTCTTCATAGATTGGCTTGGTACATCGTAAAACTCGGCTGCTCCTTCAAAATATAACCACCCTGAAGTTGTTCTTGAAACTTACACTAATTTAGGAGTCCGTGAAGAAAAACAATGTCCAACATCTGCATGAATTCTGTTCTCTCTAGTACAACCCCTATGGCCTCCTTGAATTAATTGATTATCAAATCAGTTCGATGATCAGGTGCACGGCGCCTTCTGAAGACATTCCATTCCGGTCCAGAAACGGAGGCTTGGTTCCGTTGTCGTAAGAGGCAAGTAGTAGTGTTTGCCCCCCACACCCCTCCCGACAGAGAGAGAGAGAGAGAGAGAGAGAGAGAGAGACACACACACACACACACACACACACACACACACACACACACACGAACGACTCGGTGGCGCGGTTGGTAGAGTCCCAGACTGTCACTACGGTGGTCCGGGTTCGAATCCTGCCCAGGGCTGAACTAATTTCAGTATCGCTGCGCTGCGGGTTGTTACTCCAGCTCTCATGGGCGGGGAGTTGTGTGTGTGTGTGCGTGTAAGGTCACAGTATTACCCATAGATCGGTCACACGAGCTCTGAGCTCTCTTCCGGGAGGAAAACATTTGTCGATCACGAGTCCAGCACGTGATCCAAAGACCAATGTGAATACACACCACACCTCGTGACGCTGTGGTTAGAGTTCTCGACTGCCACTACGGCGGTCCGGGTTCGACCCCCGCCCAGGGCTGAAATAATTTCAGTATCGCTTCACAGCGGGTTGTTACTCCAACTCTCGTGGGCGTGTGTGTGTGTGTGTGTGTGCGCGTGTAAGGTCACCGTATTACCCATAGATAGGTCATACGAGCTCTGAGCTCTCATCTGGGAGGTTAATAACTGTCAATCACGAGTCCAACACGTGATCCAAGACCATGGTGAAGCAAGGTGAATCACACACACATACACACACACGCACGGTCATATATGAGCTCTGAGCTCTCTTCCGGGGGGGATAGGTGATGATCACGAGTTCAGCACATGATCCAAGACCGTGGTGAATCACACAAATCAGTCCGGTGGGCGACTAGTGAACGAAACTACGGAGAAATCGGAACTGTTTTCGCTGCATTTTAACCAAACATGGTCGCACCAGTTCATAATCACATCCAGCTCTTGTGGGCGGGTGCGCTCGCAACAACAGTAATCGATAAGTTTCTACAGACACCTTGATCCTAGTGGTGACGATCTTCTTGGCGTTTTCCAATCGTCTTTACTGAGAGGTTCAAATATTTTTGTTGTAGAAGAGAGAGAGGGAGAGAGAGAGAGAGAGAGAGAGAGAGAGAGATAGAAGTCTCCCAGCGTGTCGGAGAGTTGCTGATATCATAGCGATACCTCAAGGTTCAGTGTCACCTGTGTCGGACTGCCGACCCGTATCTAAACACCGATCTTATCAGGAGTTTTTGTGCGTCTTTTTCTGGTCGTCTTTTTTTTTTCTAAGTCCATGGACGCTTTTGGCTTGTTCCCATCTTAGGAACCTAAGCACTACTGATGCGCTCCCTACCCAGAGACCGGAGAGCATTGGATCAGAGACCAGATTGGCGTAGTTGGACTTTTATGTTGCATTTGACTGTGGTAACCGCAAGAGTAGAATTCTTTCCCAACTGATCCCTCCCCCCGACTTGGGAACCACTACAATAACCTATCCTGACCTAACCTAACCTGACCTTTTTTGACAAATAGTAAAAATCACCATGATGCGTGTAGTGTATATGGACAACCACGTCAACATACGAGTATATCGAGAAGATGACGTCACTCGAAGTACAGTAAGGGGAAGGGATCAGACTGGAATTTTTATTTATATCTATTCATTTATTAATTTTTATTTTATATATATATATATATATATATATATATATATATATATATATGTATATATATATATATATTGCGTGTGTTAACCACCGTGTTGGTGTCGGGTGTTTCACACCAGGAGGCACTTAGCTGTGACCAAGCTCGTTGACTCCTCCGCGTTCGGACGTAAAGGAAAGTCGAAGTCACTGGCGAAATGTCGGATTCGAACACGGGCCACGAAGCACGACCGAAACCAACCGTCTTCTACTTAGCAAAGGTCCGTCCAGGGATGTTAATTACCGGGCAACACAGGCGGAATCTTTCCTTCCACCGAGAGGCTCTGGAAGTCTCTTCCCTCGGACATTTTCCCAAATTTGGAATTGGAATTTTTCAAATGGGGATTTAACTATTTGGCTGCGGTTTGCAGCCCTAATAGTAATTCTCCTTGCCTTCAGTGGATTTTATTTAGACGTAGGGGGGGATATTTCACTCGTCTTGATTAATCCTTTGGCTGTGTAATATGACTTCTGTATTTGTTCTTGCTGCCATCAGACGATTTTATTCATCACGGGAATCCCTATTCCGTATAAAAAAAGTTAACGCCTTCCGTATGTTGTCGCCTTTTATATATATATATATATATATATATATATATATTTTTTTTTTTTTTTTTTTTTTTTTTTTTTTTTTTTTTTTTTGACTAATGCCGGGAGGCCAGAGGCTTGGCCTGTACCGGCACCTGAATTGGGATATTCTTCTTCCAGCTCCTTCTCTTTCTGATTTTATTTATCTATTTACCTTATTTAATTTTATCTAATTTCATTTCATTTTTTCTTCAGCTGTTATTTTGCACCTGAATTAGGATATTCTTGCTCCTTTTTTTCTGATTTTATTCATTTATGTATTTATCTTTTTTAATTTTATCTAATTTCATTTTATTTTTTCTTTAGCTGTTATTTTGCAATATTCTGAAATAGTTTTGATATGCAGATGAGAAAACAAGTTTCTCGAAGTTTTGCAAGGAGTATGGTATCAAAAGTGGATTTGGTTTATATACTGTCAAAGAAGCGTCTGGAAAAAAAAAAGACTTAACTCTTGCTTTCGTGAAGAATCTGACACTTTTTTTAACCAGATATCGAAGCAGCACATCAGCAAGTGTCTGAAAACTTAGTTTTCAAAAAAAAAAAAAAAAAAAAAAAAAAAAAAATGAATAAATAAAAAAAAATAAAAATCCGTGAGGAGACGGCAATCCTGTGTGCCTGCGGCCGAAGCCGTTGCCTTTGCCTTGCATGTTGGGACAGCCGAAGTAATTAAGTAACAGGCGACCATAGGGATTCGTTCTCGAGCGGGGACGATCCCGAACATAAAAACAAAAGAACGAAGGAGACTGCAAGAGACCATAAGGCTTACACTAGGGAGTTCCATGATCGTTACCACCTGTCATCCTTACCCATAAAGTTATCTAACCTTCTTTTAAAACAACCAATATTTCCAGGCTTCACTACACGGTTACCACTCTATTGGTAAGCCATTTCTCGCCTATTTCCTTCTCAAACATTCCATGCGGTGCATGGAATGTGTAGTGCCCGCTGGGGCAACATTTGTACATTTGTGAAAACTAAAATGTGCGCTTGTAAATAAACACCGGGTGTGCATTCGTGTGAAAATGGAATGTGCATTTGAATATCTGTGAAAATGGAACGTCATTTGGAATTTTGTGAAAATAATGTTTGCATTTGTGAAAATTTAATGGACATTTGAATATTTTCGAAAATGGATTAGACAGTTTGGTATTTGAAAATGAAGTGTGCTTTCGAATATTTGTAGAAATTAGAGTGTGCATTTAGATGTTTGTGAAAATTAGAGTATATGTTAAGGTATTTGTGAAAATAGCCTGAGGATTTGAATATTTGTGAAGAGGGGTTATGCATTCGAACATTTGAAAATAGTGTGCATTCGAATATTTGTGAAAATAAGGTGTGCATTTGAACATTTGTCAAAACGGTGTGTGGATTCGAATATATGTGAAAAGGGCGCGTGGATTTGAATATGTGTGAAAAGGGCGCGTGGATTCGAATATGTGTGAAAATAGTGTGCATTCACATAATTGTGAAAACTGTGCATTCCAGTGTTTGTGAAAGCGGATGTAGATGGGACACAGCTGTTGGCCTGACTTCGAGGGAATACCAACTGATAGGACACCAGCAGGGAGTGACTGCACGACTGAGCTTCCTGTCCTGCCGTGCCTCCTAAGTCACGGTGACCGAGATGGATACAACGGTGGTCAAACTGTGATCGAACTTGGGCTTCCGATTGTACTGTGAAACGAAACAAGAGTCAAAAGTCGCTGTATATGTACATATATATATATGTATATATATGTATATACCTATATATATATGTATACATACATATATGTATAATATATATATATATATATATATATATTTTTTTTTTTTTTTTTTTTTTTTTTTTTTTTTTTTTTTTTTTTTTTTTTTGTATAAAGGGGGCATAGGCTGCCAGCATTGATAATCATTATATAATTTTGCTTTTTCCAGTCGTTTTGGATGGTCATTGTTTATATTTTTTCATGTCTATGTTCCCTCATCGCGACTTCAGCGTCGTGCCCGTTAACGTGAAGGGTGCATATGTGAAGAAATATTTCATCCGTTCGTTACCAAGTTGACCTTTCCGTCTATTAATCCCTTGTCCGTATTTTGTGGGAATTATCCTAGGTTCAGTCTCCAATGGGTACTAGTGACTGTCACTTACCATGGTCATCCGAACACATAGGGTAAAGGGAACTGTCCTGGCCACACATCCTGGTTTCATTCTAAGCCCTTAGGTGTCTTACCAAGACAGCTACGAGGAAGGATTTTGTAGATTTTCTCATCTCCTCTCCCTCTCTCCCTCTCGGCCTCTCTCCCCCCTCTCGCCCTCCCTCCCTCCCTCTCTCCCCCTCTCGCCCTCACTCCCTCTCTCTCTCCCTCCCTCTCTCTCGCCCTCTCTCCCTTCCTCTCTCTCTCCCTCCCTCTCTCTCCCTCTCCCTCTCTCTCTATACTTCTCTCTTTTTACCTCTATATACTTCTCTCTATATACCTCTAGATATCTATATACCTCTGTACCTCTCTCTCCATACCTCTCTATCTCTACCTCTATCTCTATCTCTCTTCACCTCTAACTCTTTCTCTCTAGCTATCTCTATCTCTCTATCTGTGCGTCACAGTTGTTCCTTTTGTTCCTTCGATCCGGCTGCGTAGCCTTCATTGCAGATTTGATCTGCCTCGGGACAAGAATTGGGTCTTTACAGAGCTCCTGCGACCCCGTTGTGTATCGAGCAGTCATTGGTGCTCCTATCCCGTTCGCTGCCCAAGATGAAAGAAATAGGGAAGTACCACATGGTGGGACGTACACACGGTACCACTCCCTCTAGATCTCCTTCTTACCAATACCAAACGATCTTGTTCAGCCGAGGGGAGGATGCGGGACAGAACAAGGTTTGGATCGACCGTGACCCCATGTAGGAAGCCCCTGCCTAAATAGAATCTTTTGGCATTACCCAGCAAAAAATCTTAAAGTACTTTGCTATGTTGAGAGGTCTGAATGCTGGTCAGGACCCCGTTTTGACCAGCCCCTCGGGTGGTTCTCCCCAGAGGAGAGATGTGTACAACGCGTCACTGTGTTGAAGGAATTAAGTGGCCAAATGAGCGCGCTAAACATAACACCACCAGTTCCATCCCCCCTCTCACCCTCCTCCTCCTCCTCCTCCTCCTCCTCCTCCTCCTCCTCCTCCTCCTCCTCCTCCTCCTCCTCCTCCTCCACTCCTGTAAGAGGCACGAGATAGTCATGTATATGACTCAGATTTGGAAGTGGGGAAATACAAGGACTGGAAGGTCTCCACGAAAGGTGTAAGGACTCTGGAAGGGCTCTGGCAAAGGGAAAAGGCTTTAAGTGAAAGAATTCCAGCAGGTGGCGTAAGGTCCCTGACAGACATGGAAGGCCACTCGAGAGACGTAAGAGGAGGCGAGAGAACTGGAATGCTCCTGGAGACGTGGAAGGCTCCTAGAGGAAGTGGAAGACTTTATGGAGAGATGGAAGGTCTCTAGAAAATAGATTGTAGAGGGCCTTCAGAAAGACTTCAAGGGCCTGGATTAGGTGCAAAGCCCCTGGAAATACAGAAATCCTCTAACTGAAATGGAAAGCCTCTGTGAGAAGTGGAAGGCCCTTAGCATTTGTGGAAAAGGGCCTCTGGAAGCGATGAAGGCCATCAAACAAAATGGAAAGACTCAGAAAGAGGCTGAAGGTTGAAGGCTTCTGAGATACTGGAAGGCTATATAGGAATCGAAGGACTCTGGAAGGACCAGGGAGCGTCTGGGCAAGTTTAAAGGACTCTGGAAGATGCTGAAGGCTTCCACGGAAGG
>NC_134800.1:20456387-20478887 GCF_046742065.1 Oratosquilla oratoria
GGTCACATTATTACCCATAGATCGGTCATATATGAGCTCTGAGCTCTCTTCTGGGAGGGAAATAGCTGTCGATCACGAGTCCAACACGTGATCCAAGACCATTGTGAATCACACATAGAATCACACGGACACACACGCACACACACACACACACACACACACACACACACACACACACAATTCTTTTATGTAGAGATATTTTCGTTATAGTTAATATTTAATTCGTTTTTGCTTGTTTAGATATGAATTATGGCTCTTAATCTGTGTATGAATTTCAATAATATTTTAATTGTTTATACATTTATTCGCATACTCATTTACAATGGTGGTTCGGATCCCGCTTAGAGGCAACGCGTGGCGACAGCAAGGCCATTACCCGGCCACGAACCCGAGATTTCCGAGAAAGGTTATTCATTGCCTCGGGGCTGGAAAAGTTGAGGAAAAAAATAAATTAGATAAATAAACTTCCCCAATGCATTCCAGCGTGCAAGACCATTTCTCAAGACTTCCACAGACGTGACTGTCACTTGTCCTGGCTGTCCAAGCACAAGAACAGAGTGACATTGTTGTTGATATTCCTTCAGTCCCTTTCGGAGGTGTTGAGGTTAAAAAGTCAGAGTTCTGAACAGTTCAATTCTGTGTGTGTGTGTGTGTGCGCGCGCGCGCGCGTGTGTGGTCTTGGATCACGTGTTGGACTCGTGATCGACAGCTATTTCCCCACCGGAAGAGAGCTCAGAGCTCATATATGACCGATCTATGAGTAATGCTGTGACCTTACACGCACGCACACACACACACACACCCAACTCCCCGCCCAAAAGAGTTGGAGTAACGACTCGCAGCGCAGTGATACTGAAATAATTTCAGCCCTGGGCGGGATTCAAACCCGGACCGCCGTAGTGACAGGCGAGAACTCTAACCACTGCGGCACGAGTTTGTGTGTGTGTGTGTGTTTGCGTGCCTGTGCCTGTATGCGGCGACCCATTCAGCCGAATGGAAACGTTTGACGTTCGCCAGCACAACATATGTAAGGAACGTCACCAAGTTTCAAATTCTACGAGGTGGTACACTCCTTAAGCTGAAGAAAATCGCTTGGCACCGGCATGCCGATGGACTTGATCAAACAAGTCTTAATGCCCTCAGTAGTGATTTTTTTTTTTTTTTTTTTTTTTTTTTTTTATATACCCCGCTTCTTTTGGGAAGCTCATTATTGCAGCATCAACGTCGTTGCCATTTGTTTCTTCTTCAGATTTTCCTTGTAGCCGTGAAGGCACGACGGTTAACATGCCCGGCTCGCGTCCTGAGGATTTGTCAATGTACGCCATATGTAGAGAAGTGCAACAATTGCACTCCTCTCTCGCTAGCGAGGGGCAGTCAGGGGAACTTCATGGCGATGTCGTTAAAAGAGCCGGTGAGACTGTGGATGCTTCGTCTGGAGAGGATATCCAGTTGCTAGAATTAAACACACTTTCACGTGTACAGAGCCCTGAAGGGACAAAGGTAAGACCGAATATAATGTACATAAAGGCGAGCTTGTACGGGCTGAGCGTTGGGACTCCGTGCGTGCAGTTGCCAGTGTACACAAATCTCGACAGTCTACAAACGTGTTTCGTTTTAACCTTCATCAGAGGCCGTGGATTCGTGTTTTCAGTGGGCCCATTGGGTGGGAAAAGTAATTAAATTCGTAAACATTGATGAATGTTTATATGTGTATATATTCATGTATATATACATTTGAATATACACATAAATATATATATATATATATATATATATATATATATATATATATATATGAAATATACATCTTATCAACCGCAACAACTTGTTCCATCTTAATTCCTTGCAACACGATCGAGAAGTTGTGGTTGATAAGATGTATACTGGGGACCATTCAGTATCTGTGAAAAAAATTATATATGTATATGTATAAGGATATATATAAATATATACATATAATATATATATATATATATATGTATATATATATATATATATTATATATATATATATATATATATATATATATATATATATATATGCTGTTGGAGGCTAGCAAGATGAAGAACTCCTTTGTTGCGGTGATGCCTTGAATGAGATCAGCTGGCGCGCGCGTACTGGCCATAACCAAGTTACCAAAGGCTGTCGCTTTTTCAGTGAGGTCCATCGAGGTAAGGTTTACAGTGCTTCAGCGACTTGTGCATTTGTTCTAGTTGCCGCCAGGTGATTTTATTCTGCTGAGGAATTCCCTGTATAGTGTAAAGGCTAATTTTTGTATTTGATTTTATTCAGTATCATTCGTGATTTAAACATTAGCGGCCGGTAGATGATTCAATTCAGCCTAAGAAAATGTGGAATAAATGGATCCATACATTCGCTACGAGTACCACTTTCGATTAAAATCACTTGGCGACAGTCGGAACCTATTCAGTAAATGGTGTCAATGTGTAGATTGGGTTAATCGCATAGTGAGGAACACCTTTCACAAGAACGGTGACAAAACCAACATCGCAATAATACCCGGAAATTATGTAAATTAAGACGTCGATATCGCCGTCGTTACGTGAATAATACTCCATGTTGGTCGATCATCATCGCCGTCTGTACTGTCGTTGGCGATATTTTGAAAATTCCAGCCAATATCTGGCTATACTTGTCCTGTCCTAGCCAAACCTAAGGTAAGCTGACCTAACATGGTCTAACTCGGCCTAGCCAAAGGTCTAAATCAAAAGCACAAGAAAGAAGGACATAACCGTCGATATGATAATAATAATATTAATAATATTGATAATGATAATAAAAGAAAAATAATAATAATTATAATAAAAAAAATAATGATAATAGTAATAGTAATAATAATAATAATAATTAATAATAATAAAAACAGGCCTACTCCCACAACCCTCCCACACCACCCGAATCCCGTCCCCCCTCCTCCCCCTCCCCTCCCCCATTCTCCCGCGGGCGTGGCGTGCCGGGCATTCCAGCGAAGCGAGGCGGCAGCGGGCGGGTATCCCCACCACCCGCTCACCCTCACCCTCCCATCCATCCCGTCCTCTCCCCCCCTCCCTTCCCCCCCTCTCCCCCTGGTGGTTGTTGCCTTGTTGCTCGCTAGCTACACATCTCATCCCCACACGTCCCTTATCCTACTCCCCCACATCCCTCTTCCCCAACATCCTTCTTCCCCAACTTACTCTAACTTAGCTTCACCCACCCCTCCCCCTCCTCCTCCTCTTCCTTCTCTTCCTTCATCCTCTCCTTCTCCTACTTCTCTTCCTCCTCCCTCCTCTTCCTCCTCCTCCTCCTCCTTCTCCTCCTCCACACCTCCTCTCCTCCCTCTGCTCACGTGTCTCCACCTCCCTCTCCCCCCACACCCCTTCCCCTCCATTTAACTCTCCTTCATCTTCCTTCCACCACCTTCTCTTCTCCTTCCCTTATCATCCTTTTCTCCTCAACCTCTCTTTCTCTCTCTCTCTCTCTCTCTCTCTCTCTCTCTCTCTCTCTCTCTCTCTCTCTTTCCCATTGGCCAACACCGTTCTTTCTCATCCTTTCACGCCCCCACCTCCCCCTCTTCCCCTCCACCACCTCCCTCCCCTCCTCCCTCACCTCCTTATTGCTTCTCATTTTCTTTCCCCTACACTTTCTCCAGCTCTCCCTCTTCCTCTCCTCATACCTCTCCTCCTCCTCCTCCTCTCTTACCTTCCATTCTCTTTCTTTGCAGTTTATCCCTTTCCACTCCCCTCCTCCTCCTCCTCTTCCTCCTCTTCCTCCTCCTCTTCCTCATTCCTTTCTTCTGTTTCACCTCCCCCACCTCCTCACCCCCTTCCCCCCTTTCCCCTCCTCCGTTTCCTTCCCCCTTTCGTCTCCTCGTTCGCCTCCCGTTTCTCCACCCATTTTGTCATTCTCGTACCCCATCCCTGTTCCCCTATCCTCATTCTTCCCCCTTTACCTCCTTACTCCCCATTCTACCACTCTTTCCCTTTTCTAATCCACTTCCTCTTCCCCGAGTCCTCTCACCCATGGAACAGCCTAGTGTAGGCCTTATGGTCTCTTGCAGTCTCCTTTTTTCTTATGTTATGTTTTCCTCTCCCTTTCCTTCCCTCCTCCCTTTCCTTCCCTCCTCCCTTTCCTTCCCTCCTCCCTTTCCTTCCCTCCTCCCTTTCCTTCCCTCCTCCCTTTCCTTCCCTCCTCCCTTTCCTTCCCTCCTCCCTTTCCTTCTTCCATATCTTCTTCCCTTCGTCCCATCCCTCTCCATTCCCTGTTTTTTCTATCTTTCCAACTTCTACTCCTTCCTCTCTCTTCCCCCAAAATCTCACTCTCCCCACTTTCTTTCCTCCCTACTCCCACTCTCTCCTCTTTCTTTCCTCCCTACTCCCACTCTCACCCTTTACTCTCGCCTACTCCCTCTCCTCGTGATGTTTTTCTCTGCGTCTTCAGATTTCTTTCTGGGTTCGGCAGCCTTCTTTGTGCACAGCTGGCGTGTCCGATTTCGTCCGTTTGGTCTCGTTCTTTGTTTAGTCATCCTGTGAGGCATACGAACACCTACCTCCCTTGTGGGACTGTTCGTGTAATGTGCTTTTATGTTATTTGTTTATTCATTTATGTATTAATGTGTTTGTGTGTTTGTTTATGACTTGTTCATATATTCAAATACATAAATGTATCTAATATATCAAATGTATTTAAATATTTGTTCATCATTTGTCTGTATTTATTTCTATATATTATCTGTTTGTCCATTTTCATTTAATTTCGTTTTGTTTAGTTTTATTTTATGTTTGTTTTTAAGACTAATACGACGTTAGGACCTCATGAGCAGAAATCCTCTCCATCATCTTCATCATCACTAACGCCACCATCAGCTGACCGAACGGCATGTTACTTATTCGAACCCCAGCAACAGGTTTCGAACTCGGGTTGTCGTGCCACAGAGTCGATCTTCCGAGTTCAAACAAGGCTATCTTGTCCTCAACGGCACATCCCCAACCCTCCTCCCACTACCCCAACCACCACCGCCGCCGCCGCCCGCGAGGCTCACTGCCACTTACATTATTAACAGACCAGCACCGCTCTGAACACCGGAGAGCACTGTTGCATCCCGCATTATATCGATCTCCATCATCTCCATCTTCACCACCAGCTTTGCCAGATCTCTCCTCCACCCTCCCACAGCCACGCATACGCGACTCCAACAATGACACAACCTCCACCGCCTCGGCCATCTCCACCATTTCTTCTCCAACATGACCCTCACCCTCCGTCATAGCATCGCAGCATTTCCTTCGGCGTCGTCCTCCCTCACACGATGTTCCGATTCGAACTCCTTCACCACCAACCCCGCTATCATCACCACTACGAACACCATCACCGCCGACACCGTCACACCACCGACCCAGCCTCAAAGGCTGGCGTCCTTGGTGCGTCACAAGGTCGATTCTTATGCCCCAGAGACTGTTCACTTGACCCCTACGCGCATCGCCCCTAGCATTAGCACAGGGGTGGTAACAACGCGGGGCTGACGGTGAGCTGGAGAGAGGGAGAGAGGGAGGGAGAGGGAAAGGGGGGAAGGGAGCTGGAGAGAAAGAGGGAGGGTGGGAACAGAAGAGTACGGGAGAGGAGGGAGGAAAACCTGGGAAGAAAAATGATGTACTAAAGGTAATTTTATTTATTGCAAATGTTACGTTAAGACCAATCATGCGAAACGTGCAGATGTGCTGCAATTATTATTATTTTTTTCAATATGACTTGCGATCTGCTAATTCACCGACCTTATTTTTATCATTAATGTTATTTTCATTTTATCATTATTATCATTATTATTTTTTTTTTTTTATTTATCTATTTTTTAAATAAATATTTCGATTCCTTGATGGTGTCACGAGAAAGGGTCTGGAGAACTTGGAAGAGCACATCATTCCTTCGTAGGGGGATTCGAACCCACGAACTTCAAAACACGATTGGACCACTTTGATCACCAGGCCTCTAGTATTGACACTTTAAACGCCGGGGTCCTCCTTTGAACTGAACACAATCGTCTAGCGTCAGCCAGAAGAAAATATGTAAAGTGCTATCGTAGCAAATGGGTATAGGTTGAGGGATCAGCCATTCATTTGCTACCTCGAGTGACTCTGGACCTGAAAACCGCGGCCCTGGGGCAACCGGACACGGTCTTCATTCTCTTTTCAGGGAGAGATGTTTGTCTGTTGAGCGAGTATATCTTCAAAGAGAATTGGTAAATATCAGGTTTTACACATTTCCTTAGCACTAAGTACTGACCAGGCAAGAAATAATGACCACAAGCTGTCAGGGCGTAAATTTAACCTGGAAGTAGGTTTAAACAATTTCGACAACCGCCTAGTCAATGAATGGAACAAGCTTCCCGCCTAGGCAGTTCACTGTAACGCAGCTCTAAATTTTCAAAATTCACTTGAAGAAACAGCTAAAGAAACTGTTGTAATGTCTGTCAAAATGTTTATTCATTTTCATTTGTTTCACGTGGTTCTTTGGGCGTTTCGGTGACACAAACAAGACGAAACAATGCGAAATTTAGCGAAGTTTTGCGCAACCAAAGAGACATGGGGGGGGGGGAGAAGAGTCGTGGGTGAGGAGAGCAATGGTGGAGGGAGTGAGGGAGGGAGGTAGAGGGAAGGCCACCTCATTGAGGGTAAGGGTTCCACAGCCTTCGGATGATATAGTGCTCCTGATAGCTGTTATTGAGGGCGTGATAATTAGTGCACTACCCAGGCGAAAGTCGTAACACTTGGGGGAGTAGTATTAAGGCCTACTGACGGGGAGTGGAGAGACTCCTCGTTTCCCACACTCCCGAACTTTTCTTAAAGACACGTCAGGCTCTCTCGAACTGAAATTCTTGACGGTTCGTTTTCGTTTGGTTAATACAAATGGGCCTACGAACGGGTACGTACGAGTCGGCTACGAGTCCGCTACGACGCGGCTACGACCCATGCCGAAGTCTTGGCGTACAGTCACGAACCGTCGATGACAAAGTGTCCCCAACGGCACGTAAGGATTTGCGAAGAACTGTCAAGACTTGTCAAGAACTTCTGTTACCTCCCCCACGAACTCTTACGATCTGTGAAGAATTTACGCGATTTTTTTTATTTTTTTTTTATTTATTTTTTTTTGACCATGTCAATGACGGCTAATTTTCAGTTCTTCATTCATGTTCTGTCAACAACAACAACTTGGGCCCATGTTCCTGGAAGACTCGTTAGTTGAGGTCGTTAAGGGCGACCAGCTAACAACCAGGTTAAACCGTTATCTGAAAAAGAAAGAAGTTTGGATCTCGGCGTACAGGATGGCAACCCGCTAATTCTAGGTCTGGAGCGGGTGTTGGAAATAACGACGTAGTTAGCTGTCTTTTGTCGCTAACGACCCGTTTGGGCCCAAGGACACAATAGTTAACTACCATATACCGACGTCACTAGCACTTGCTACCCTTTCAAGAACACGGGCCCTGGATAAACCCTGTGTTGGACACAGAGGACATTATGAAGCCCACAAGCGTTAAAGTACGGTTCACTCAGTGCAATTATCGCTCAACGATGATCGTTCATGGCTCAATGATGATCGTCAAACAATTGCTTAGAGCACTGATTCTTTGTATTTGAATAGGTTTGTTTTATTTCGAGCGGTAAAGTTTGTGGCTGATCATTTTAACCAACGCGCTTACCCAAATATGATGCCAGGTAGTAGGATGCGTGTCACCCGCCATTGGCTGTGATAGATTAATGATATAATTAATCGCACCGAACAAAACGTATTTTAAAGGAGAAAATACACAATGGTGAACTCCTTGGGAGGGCTGCGAACAATCATTAGTTCCTTGGAAAACAGCACGATTTTAGGCTTTTGCGTTTATGTGAACGGTATTGAAAGACCAATCGAGGGATAAAATGGTCATATTTTTTATTATATATTTGCTGTCAATTCTTTGTTACCAGACTCGACCCAACATAATAGTAATTTTACCCAATCCAACCTAACTTGACCTGACCAAGTCCGATTCATCCAGTAATTAAAACAATTATCCACTCCATCGTACCTAGGTGCATTTTGTCTTGATACCATTGCAGTGGGCCATTGAGCGAGACTGAGTAGGAATTTATGTTCGTTTCATCATTTTGTTAACGTGACCCAAAAATGACAAGTAAATTGTCTGTCTCCATGGAGAAACTATTTGTGGCTGTTATCACCACCTTGTGAATGAACTGGCCGGGGGAGTTATCACCAGCTTCAGCGAGCCTCTATGCATGGATCTTAACACGTAATACACATTTATTAATAAATATCTAACTTATTTCTCAGCATTGTGAGCTTGCACGCTTGAATTAAAGGGTAACCAACCTGAAAATTAAATGTGTCTAATTTTACCGGAATATGTTTCTAGTACTTATCAAACTCAACATTATCTAAATAAAACTTCACAGAAACTCTTTTTTTTTATTGCAATTTAAAATCATGTCTCTGGCGAAAAAAAAAACCGTTTGCTACGGCAATTTTCGCAAAACCTACTCGTGGCGCCATCTGCTTCGCAGTGACGTCAAAAGTTATGTTTTATCTTTCATGCATCGTGGTCGTGTCGCGTGACGCAGGGTACCCAATATCAAATTGGGATTGGATTTATTGGCAAAAAGATGCACAAAATATAAAAATACAATGTATAATATTGCGAGGATAACACAATAATGCATATGAAACTTGTTTCCATTGTGGTCCTGTTACAAAACTGAATTGGCAACCAGTAAGATATGCATCGGCAATGTATCATACATAATGAAATAAAATGAATAATCCAGATACATTGAAACAAATAGTAATATAACTAAGAACAGAAAAGATTAATCATAATAGTACGAGTACTTAAGAATAATAATTTACAAAACTCATTATGTAAAGAAAGAAAAAATAATAGCACCTGAGGTATTAAACAAATATATAATAAATCATAATAATTATTGTTCCATGTCACTGTACGCATCATCTATGATTTCAATATAACTCATGAACTGGTAATTGCGGTTAGGTTACCAAAAAAGAAAATTGATTGCCAAATAAAAAGACATGTTACAAGAAATCACAGTGCATGTTCTTCATTAATAGTTAAGTCATCGAGATCATAGCACTTTGAGAATAATTATGTTTTTAACTTTAACTTGAAGCTTTCAATATTAACTTGTTTTGAATGTGCAATGGCATGCTGTTATATACTCAACAAGAAGCAAATTTCAAGGCACGAATAGTAACACAAGAAGGATATCTAGATTCAGACAGCGTTACACCGTTTGTAGTTTGACGAATATTTATACCTTCCATTGGTTACAACACTTGTAACATATCTCTCAAATATTGTGGACAACCAGTTATTAAAGTCTGATGAGTTAACCAACAAAATGTACAGTATTCTTAACCTTATTGTCAACTACTGAAGCTCAATCAGAATAAGAGTATTTCTTTCCCACCTTGCAGTTCTATCAATAATATTTTGAAACTTCTTAAACTAACATTTTGCCAGCCTATAGTAGAGTGAGTTACAATAATTCACTCTAGTAATGACACTATTTATAATCAACTTCTTCACAGAATCCTCAAGATACTTCTTAACAAAGTGATATTTCTAAGATTTAGTCCACATATCCTAACAACATTGTTAATCTGACAGTTAAAGTTAAAATTACAATCAGGAAATACTCCTAAGTCAAAAGCACCTTCAGATATGAAGATGAAATTACCATTAATATATATTGTCAGTACCAATGTTTTATTCTTCCTACCCACCAACATATACTCAGTTTTACTCTCATTCAGTCATTGCAGTCATTTAATACTATGCATGTCTGATGCTGGTGAGCACCAGACTACTATAATAGCCAAAGGTGATGTAAGGAAGTTGATGACATACTGTGAGATGTCCTGAGAACATTCTCCCACAAGATGAAACTGAACACACATCTGCATGTCTATGTCACAATTATGTTCACCTTGACAAGTCTGAAACTGTGAATTACTTCACATACTACAGGCGATACTGCAAGGTCGGATACTTCAATGATCACCCACTACAGGAAATTTAATTCTGATTCTTTCTAAGGCACATGTTGAGAAAGATACACGATTTTTCTTTCCCAGAGTCTTCTAGCATCATCTTGACATCTCTTTGTATGCTGTGTAGCGATACTTTCTGCAATAATGAAAGTGTTCTGTATCGACACTATCTGTTGGAGATATATGCAAATATTTGCTTACTGATGGCCATTTAGATGCACTTCTGTGTCACCTGCAACTTGGTGGGTGCTGATTGTAATTGTCTATGACATGATATTTCTGACAGATAGCTATATTTCAGTTTTGCAGTCTGTAATTTACACTTGATAAGTTATTGTTATATTAAAAGTACAATATATTATTATAATCACCTTTTATTTTACTATATTGTTGTCTATAACTGCATCGTGTTGTTTGTAACTATTTCTTGTATGTTAAGATCATTTCAGTAAACGCTGAATATTATTAACTATATCTTATCTCTCATACGCTGTCATTAACTTCATAATATCTATATAATTTAATTTCTGTTATTTCCTTCAAGTTGTATTGCCATACCCCTGTCTCTAGAGATTCGTGCTTGTCTACGATATTCGACCTCAGTCAAAGAGCTTGTCCTGCGAGTAACGAATATCATGTACAAAGTATTGGGTTTTAGGATTTCTGTAATCGGTAACAACTTGCATCTGTCTAGAAGTGCGATGCAGTGTGTTCAACATTGGAAAACAAATAATCAATGATTTATTACTAATTGTTCAAATTATGAATTGTTGGTTATTTACCTGTATTTAGCTACCTCTTGATGCACCGGGACTGCCGCTCACTGAGCGTAACAAATTAACGAAAACCAATCATTTTCGGGTTGATCGAAATGTGGAGACGCCATCTCCTCTTCAGAGATATATTACAGTTCAAATGGATAGGCCGTGACTATGTCGTCTATTCCCTGATCTTGGCTGTTGTCACATATTTTTAGGATAATCGAGACTACTCTCAGAAGACGATGAAAACGTCTCAACGTCATCGCTGTCTGTTTAGCTAATTGTCATTTGTTTATTGACATGGCTCCTTCGTGACGTCATCACCAAAATATGGCGCTGTTTGTCGTGTTTTAGAAGGCAAACTAACAGACGACAAACATTTTCGACAAAAAGTCCCTCAGAAACTATTTTTGAGATGAGACATTTGTTGTAAACATGATTCTCGTAAAAACTGCATTTCGAGAGAAAAAATGCAAAGTTGTACTTAGGCATGGTGGTTAACCTTCAAATCAGTGGTTCTAATTTGTTTTTACTATTTACACCTTTCAATTTGTAAGTAGCCCCGTAAAGACCAATAGGTCTGTTACTGTTTGAATCTCCTTTATATTCCTTTGTAACTAACTAAATATATAAATAAATTAATTAATAATAACTTGAGGACAGGGCTGGGTACAAAAAAACAATTGAGACTAGGATTTGGTTTGCCATAACATTACGTAAAACAGCCACATGCAGTATTTGTAAACCCCTACATTCTAAATTTAGAGTTTTGTACAACACAACCAATGCTTCAGTCTCTTCCGTGGCATTTTGAAGGAACTTACCACACTGAACATTGGGCAGAAATGATTGCTGTACTGCCAAGATTCATATAATATTACATATATCACAAAAGTGATTGTGACTGTACTATCCTAAAAACAAAGTAAATAAAATAGATAAATAGAAATATATGGACCAATTATTCCCAACGTAGGGTGCAATTGCCCCCGAGGAAACTTCAAAATTTTTCAAGATTTTGGGGGAAGGGGGTATAAACCGAAAACTAAGGGTAGCGAGCAGGTGGTTGCCAGGCGATTTTGGTCGGCCTTGCAGTGACTTCCTGGAGGATGAGGAACAGAATGCGTAACTCGGGGGAAACCCTGGGCAAATAGGTTGAGAACCATTGCTATTGACATTCCTCGCGTGCAGAAGGACCTGAGATCGAACCTGGCCCTCGGCAAGGTGAGGAGGAGAGAGGAGAAGGAGGAACCGGGCGCGTGAGAGGAGGTCGAGGGAAACAGAGCCTGACGAAGAACTTCTTCAGTAAGTTCCTCCATTCCGATGTCTACGTCCAGACTCTTCCTCTGGAGAGTTTGCTGTCTGTATCTTGCAGTAGCCTCCTTCTCTGGAAGTTTGTGCAGTGACCTTTGATGACATTTGGTGTGCTTATTCAGTAATATACGAGTATATACAGTATATATATATAAACATACATATATATATATATATATATATATATATATATTCAGATATGTCAGGTTTACATAGTTTATTTCACAATTAAAACCTTGTGATCACTTTGATGACTGGTGTGAGTCACCGACAGACAATTTCATTCACCATAAAGGGATCTTTCCGCCTTAACGGAGTAAAAATAATCTCAAGCAAAAAATCAGTATGTATTAGACTCCTGTGACCACTAAGTGATATTGTTTTGGTTAATGCCAGACGGTTTTATTCAGTTTAAAAGGATCTGCACCTCATAACAGACTAAGCCCTTTAACATAG
Organism: Oratosquilla oratoria; assembly: GCF_046742065.1. Lineage (NCBI taxonomy): Eukaryota > Metazoa > Arthropoda > Malacostraca > Stomatopoda > Squillidae > Oratosquilla > Oratosquilla oratoria. Next base: position 20,468,981 of record NC_134800.1, read on the forward strand.
GGTCCTTCCCTGAGATAATTAAAAGGCTCCAAGGATGGCTTTTAATGAGATAACAAGTTCAATATAGTTGAAGAAATTATATTTATTTCCCAAATGACGTGCGATGGTGGAGTGATCGGAAGCGTGGTGCTCTTCCATTCGCCTACTTGAGGGCTCGAATCCCGCACTTGTCTTCGATTCCCAGTAGTGACAGTTACTTGCCCCAACAGTCCAAGCCAATAGGGCAAAGGTGACGGCTTCGGCCGTAGCTACGCACCTTCTGGCGTAGATCTTTTTTTTTTTATAGAGCGCGAGGGGAGACACGCTTTCCCAATGCCGAAGAATAATTTGGAGAAGGAAACATTGGATGGAAAGAGCTTCAGAGGCCTAACGAAGCCTTTAGCGCACTGGGACTGCATTAGACGGCAATAGATGGCGGAGGCGGCATTGGAAAGTAGGATACAAGACGGAAGCATGGAAGTGGAGGGAATTAGGATTGAGGGGAATCTAGAGGCGAAATCGAGTTGGTGATAGATGGAATAGAAAGCCAAAAATGGGCCGTGGAAATTCAAGAATTAACAAGACGGACTCTTACGTGAACGTCAACAAAATGATGTATATAAGAACAGGATAACGCGGTAGTGGGTAGAATGGGGAAGTCTGTTGATGCACAGGACCACAAGGCAGGAAGTTTTGTCGGAGAAAGGATGTTCCGAAGAAGGTATGAGAATAGTTGCATTGAAGATAAGCGAAAGTTACAAGACAAGCTTGGAGCGATTTGATCTCGGGACTCTAAATTGAGAGTGACGAGTTGTGCCACTCCCTCGACGCCACCATACAAGATAGGATTTTATTTTATTTGTTTACTTATTATTATTATTATTATTATTATTATTATTATTATTGCTGTTATTGTTATTATTATCATCATTATTATTATTATTTATTTATTATCATCATTATGTATATATATATATATATATATATATATATATATTTTTTTTTTTTTTTTTTTTTTTTTTTTAGGGTATCCCAAATTTGATTGACAACAAAGAGGACATTTGCATGAAAAAAGGGGTGGTGATTGTCAGCGGAGGGTAGAAAGAAGAAAGAAGAAAAAAAAAGGGAAGAGAGGGAACTAGGAAGATAATGAAGACGAGTAAAGGAAGCCAGAAGGCCAAGGAGATGAAAGAATGAAGGAAAAGTAGAGAGAAGATCAAGAAGGAGACGAAAGAGAGAAGGCCAGGAGGGAGATGAAGGAAGAGAGGAAGGAAAGAGAGAAGCCCAGGAAGGACATTATGGAAGGCAAGAAAGAAGAGAAGAGACCACGAGGGAGATGAAGGAATAGAAAGATAAAAGGCAAGAGAGGCCGGGAAGAAGGTGGGGGGGAGGGGGGAGGGGAGGGAAGGACAAGCCCGGCGTCGCTGCAGGCCTGGGTACTAATGGCGGCAAATTATCGCGTTCCTTTCCGTGCAAGGAGGAACAGGACTCCCTCTCTGCGTCCGTCCGCCCGCCGGCAGCAGCGCCACCGCCGCCGCCACCACCGCCGTCGCACGACGGTCCTCCCGGGGGCGGCACACGGACTCCCACGGCGGCGATGTCCCCGGTTCCCAGACACCGTTGTCTCTAACATCCGTATCGTCTGTTGCTACACGCAATATGGAAGGGAGTATGTGTGTGCGTGTGTGTGTGTGTGTGTCTGTGTGTGCGTGTGTGCGTGTGCGTGTGTGTGTGTGTGTAGTGTGTGTGTCATAATGAATTACAACGATAATGCATGGTAACAGAAGACCTTTCTGTTCATATCAGGGTTGGATACGACGAAATAAAAGTCCTCGGCTGGAAGGTTATTTCATTCATTGACGACGCGGTCAGCAAAATTGTCTCTACCTACCTCTAAATTTAATCTACGTCCTGATACACATACGCAGACAGACAGACGCGCGCGCGCACACACATGCACACACACACACGCACACACACACACACACACACACGCACACACACACACACACACACACACACACACACACACACACACACACACACACACACACGCACACACACACACAAGCACACACACACACAAGCACACACACACACACACACGCACACACACACGCACATACACACGCACAATAAAGGCACGCACAAACACACGCACGCTCACACACACACACACACAAGCACACACACACACACACACGCACACACACACACACACACGCACACACACACACACACACGCACACACACACACACACACGCACACACACGCACACACACACACACACGCACACACACAGACGCACGCACACACACACACACACACACACACACACACACACACACACACACACACACACACACACACACACATACAAGTATGCATAATGTGTGCAGCAAACCACTGCCTCCTCATCCTCTTCCTCCTCCTCCTTCTCTTCCTCCTCTTCCTCCTCTTTTTCTTCTTCGTCCTCTTCCTTCACCTCTTCGTTTCCTGTCTTCCTCCTTCCCCGTCATCCTCCTTCCCTCTCCTCCTCCTTTCCTCCCCCGTTTTTCCTCCTCCTCTCCCTTTCCTCTCCCCCTTTCCTCCTCCCTCCCTCTCGTCTCCCTGTCCTCCTCCACCCTCCCTCTTCCACCCCTTCCACCTCCTCCTTCACTCTCCTCCTCTTCCCTTTTTTCCTCTTCCTCCTCTTCCTCTTCCTCCATCCGTTTCCTTCTTCTTCTTCCTCCTGCCTTTCCTCCTGCTCACCAGCCTCCCCTTCCTCCTGTCCTCTCCTTCCTCCCATTCCTCTTCCTCGCCTCCCTTTTTACCTTTCATCTCATTCTTCACATCCTTATCATTCTTCTCTCTCCTGCTCTCTTTTCTTCTTGTCCTCCCTCTCTTGGGCTGATTATCTTCTTCCTCTTGTCCTCCCCTTCTCTTCCTCTTCATTCTCATTTCCCTCTCCTCATCCTCCAGCTTATTCCCCTCATCCTTGTATCCTTCCTTTATGTTGTTTCTCCTAATCTTCTTCCTATTTCCCATCCATCTTCGTTCTTCCTCCTCTTCTCCTCTCCCTCTCTCCTCTCCTCTTCTCCTTTTCTCCTCTCCTCTTCTCCTCTCCTCTTCTCCTCCTCTCCTCTCCTCCTCTCCTCTTCTCTCCTTCTCTTATTCCCCCCTTCCCTCTTTGTCTTCCCTTCCCCTTTGTCTTCCCCATTCTTATCAATTCATTCATCAACTTCTTTCCACTTCCCACTTTCTCTCCGCCGTCTCTACTTTTTGTCTTAATTCTTATCTCCCCTCTCCTTCCCCCCTTCTCTCCCACTTTACCCCCCTCCTTCCCTCCCTCCCCCCCTCCCTCTTATGCAGACTTTCCTCCAGAGATTATCTCCCAAGGTATCACTTTCAACACTCACAATTCTTTCATCTCCCATTCTTCCCCCCCATCTCATACCCCCCTCCCCTTCTCCCCCCACGGCTGTAATCATCCCCCTCCTCTCCCCCCTTTTTTCTCTCTTGTCTTCGCTTCCCCCCTACTCCCCACATCTTCTTCCTCCTCCTCTTCCCCACTCTCTTCGTCTTCCCCACACTCATCTCTTGTCCAACATCCTCCTCTCTTTCTCCCTCTCACTTCCCCAGCATCCTCCTCTCTTCCACAACATCCTCTTTCCTTCGTCAATGTCCTCCTCTTCCTCTTCCACTCTCCTCCTCCCTTCCTCAACATCCTACCCCCCTTCCCCAGCATCCTCCTCTCTTTCCCAAAGTCCCCCCCCTTCTCCACTCTCCTCCTCCCTTTCTTTAACATCCTCCTCCCTTCCCCAACTTCTTCCCCTCCCCAACTTCTTCCCCTCCCCAGCATCCTCCTCCCTTCCCCAGCATCTTCCTCCCTTCTCCAGCACCCTCCTCTCTTCCCCAGTACCCTCCTCTCTTCCCCTAACATCCTCCTCCCTTCCCCCAGCATCTTCCTCTCTTCACCAACATCCTCCTCCCTTTCTCCAACATCCTCCCCCCTCCCCAGCATCTTCCTCCCTTCCCCAACATCATCCCCCTCTTCCCCAACATCATCCCCCTCTTCCCCAACATCATCCACCTCTTCCCCAACATCCTCATTCTTCACCCCGCCTCCCTCCCTCCCTACGTAGGCCCTTCTCCCCCTCCCCACCCGTCCTCCCCCATCTCCCCAGGGAGAAGGTTGTGATGGTTGCATGGCTAAGGTGCTTGGGCCGCCTCCTGGAGCCGAGTAAGTGGGTTCGATTCCTGAATTGTGGATTCCGGGGTGCAGTTGTGGAAGAGCTTCACCCTTGCACTGCCCCCAGGGGACCCGGGGTCGAGCGGGGCATTCTGATAGAAAGAACTCTTGTATCATTTCTCTATTCATCTATCTAATCATCAATTCTTATATTTCAGTCGATTATCTGTATACTTGTTCATTTTCTGTGTGTTCGATTATGTATTCATATGTATTTTTTCTATTTATTTAGCCTTTTAATCTTTTATATATCTATTACGAGTTGATTTATTCATTGTTTATTTGCTCATGTACCCATGCATTCATTCTATATATTCGACCTGAAGTTCTGCCATCAGTACAGTCCACACTGGCAAGAAATATAATTCCAAAAAGAAATATTGTTTACACGAAAAGTGCACCCTTCACGGGAACGGTTTTGACGACCTGAAGCCGACGTCGCAATATGTATGTAATGTATGTACGTATGTAATGTGTGTATGTTTATATAATGGACGTATGTTTGTAAAATATGTATGTAAAGTATGTATGTATGTATGTAAAGTATTTATGCATGTGTATGTATGATACATGTATGTATGCATGTATGTATGCATGTAAAGTATTCATGCATGTGCATGTATGATGCATGTATGTAATATATTATGTAATGTATGTATGTAATGTATTTATATTAATGTATGTGTATGTATGGCATGTTTATATGTAATGTATGTATGTTATGTATGTATGTAATGTATGTATGTATGTAATTTATATAATATATGTTTCCCGCCCTTCTGTACTGTACAGTCTCTCCCTCCAAGGCTAACCCAATCAATACGATGACGCTTTGCATAGTTTCTTTTGTATCTACCACGAGAAGAATTTATTCAACTTCGGGAGGGGACAGGAGGGGAGGGGGGAGTGGGTGATTTGAACGAAGCCTGGACGGATCGAGACCCTGTGCAGCCCAGGGAGTGGGGGAGTGGTGGAGTGGGGGTGGGGGTGGGGGGGGGGGTGGGGGTGTTCTCCACATCACAAGTGAATAAAATCGCCCGGCATTTATGGAAACCCGACACAGAGCGGCACCGAATTGAAGAGTTCAAAATTGACAGTGAGCCTTTCGCTACTAATCCGCTCTTCCCCTTCCCCCACCCCGTCTCCTCCTCCCTTTCCTCCCTCCTCCTCCTCCTCCCCCTCCTCCTCCCCTCCCCTCCTTCCCTCCTTCCTCCCTCCCTCCAGCTCCCTCCTCCCTCCTCCTCTTCCCCCCCTCCTCCCCTCCCCTCCCCTCCCCCCTCCCCCTCCCCTCCCTCCTCCCCCCCCCCTCCTCCCTCCCTCCCTCCCCCCTCCCCTCCCCTCCTTCCTCCCTCCTCCCCCCTCCTCTCCCTCCCTCCTCCCCCCCTCCCTCCCCTCCTCCCCCTCCCCCCCTCCCTCCCTCCCTCCCCCCCCCCTCCCTCCCTCCCCCCTCCTCCCCTCCCCCTCCCTCCCTCCTCCCCCTCCCCCCCCCCTCCTCCCCTCCCTCCCCTCCCCCCTCCCCTCCCTCCCCCCTCCCTCCCTTCCCCCTCCCTCCCTCCCTCCTCCCCTCCCTCCCCCCTCCCCCCTCCCTCCCTCCTCCCTCCCCTCCCTCCCTCCCCCCTCCTCCCCCCCCCCCCTCCCTCCCTCCCTCCTCCCCCCTCCTCCTCCTCCCTCCCACCTCCTCCCTTCCCCTCCCTCCCTCCCCCCTTCCCCTCACTCCCTCCTCCCTTCCCCTCCCTCCTCCCCCCCCCCTACCTCCTCCCCTCCCTCCCTCCCTCCTCCCCCTCCCTCCCCCCCTCCTCCCTCCGCCTTCCTCCCTCCTCCCTCTTCCCTCCTCCTTCGCATCCTCCGTTGCATCCTCTTCCTTTATCTCCTAACCTGTCTTCTTTCTCTTCTCCTTAGGAAGTCTTGGTGACCCAGTGGTTGGTGCTGTGCGCACGTTCTGCCTTCTCAAATGTAATGAGATCGAGTCCTTCAGAGTGAACTCTCGCTTCTGCAAAGACTCTCTTTTTTTTTTTTCCTTTTTTTTTTTTGGGGGGGAGGGGGGTTCTTGAGAATCTTGTGTTGGTGGGAAGGGAGGGAGAACCAATGGAAACCATGACCAGCAACAACATTCACTCTTCTTCCTCTTCCCTTCATCCTCTAACCTTCTTTCCCTCTTCATCTCCATCCCCTTCCTATTCCATTCATCCATCGTCTTCATCCAAATCCTTCCACCGTCATTCCCCCCACCCCCAGTCTCGCCCTGTCCCATTCCACCTCCACTTCCTTCTCTTCCTCAGCCCTTCCCCTTCCCCTTCCTCCTCCTTTCTCCTTCACTCCCCGACACCTGATCGGCCTTCTCTCTCTCTCTCTCTCTCTCTCTCTCTCTCTCTCTCTCTCTCTCTCTCTCTCTCTTCTCTCTATCTCTCCTCTCTCTCCTCTCTTTCTCCTCTCTTTTTTTCTCTTTCTCCTCTCTCTCTCTCTCTCTCTCTCTCTCTCTCTCTCTCTCTCTCTCTCTCTCTCTCTCTCTCTCTCTCTCTCTCTCTCTCTCTTTCTTTCCCTCTCTTCTCCTCTCTCTCTCTCTCTCTCTCTCTTCTCTTCTCTATCTCTCCTCTCTCTCACCTCTCTCCTCTCTCTCACCTCTCTCCTCTCTCTCTCCTCTCTTTCTCCTCTTTCTCTCCTCTCTTTTTTCTCTCTTTCTTTCTCTCTCTCTCTCTATCTCTCTCTCTCTATCTCTTTCTCTCTCTCATTGGATTTGTGGTTCGAGTGCTCTGTTCGCGGTCGGAAGTCCGTGTGTCCAGGTGGACTTTCCTCGGTTCCCGTCCTTGTGTCTGCCCTCAGTGTAATGAAATCACCTGGCGGCAGATATGATGAATTTAAAAATCATCGAAAGGAGCCGGGGAAGGAGTACGTCTATAACTGAATAGGATCGTCTGGCGTAAGCCCAAACAATGTCCATAAAATGCTTTTTTTTTTTTTTTTGTATCGGGGTTTTCCTTTCAGTTGACTAAAATCGTCCGATTTTTGACGATTGAGCGCCATCCATCCATTCATAGGAATCCGTAAATTTCAGTCAGGCCGAGTCTTCCCCATCCCATGGTGGTAAACAAAATCGAATCAATAAATAACTATAAATAATAAATAAATAGATAAATGACATAATCCGCGCCGCTCCATCAGTCTTGGAGATTCAGTGAACAAAAACATAAACAAACCAACGTGGATGAAAGATAAACAACAACAACATCAAATGAACACAAGAGGAAATGAATCGCATTCTTGACTGCCATAGCCTCAGGAAGCTGTGTGTATGCGCGCGCGCGTGTGTGTGTGGTGTGCGTGTATGGTGTGTGTATGTGTGTGATGTGTATGTGTTTGTGAAGTGTATGTGTGTGTGATGTGCATGTGTGTCTGATGTGTATGTGTGTGTGAAGTGTTTGTGTGTCTGATGTGTATGTGTGTGTGATGTGTGTGTGTGTGTGTGTGTGTGTGAAGTGTGTGTGAAGTGTGTGTGATGTGTGTGTGTGTGTGTGTGTGTGTGATGTGTGTGTGTGTATGATGTGTATGTGTGTGTGAAGAGTATGTGTGTGTGAAGAGTATGTGTGTGTGATGTGTATGTGTGTGTGATGTGTATGTGTGTGTGATGTGTATGTGTCTGATGTGTATGTGTGTGTGTGATGTATGTGTGGTGTGTGTGTGATGTGTGTGTGTGTGTGTGTGTGTGTGTGTGTGTGTGTGTGTGTGTGTGTGTGTGTATGTGTTTGTGTGTGTGTGTGCGAGCGTGTGTGTTTGTGTGTATGTGTACATGCATGCATGCGTGCATTTGTTTATGTAAATGTATGTTTGTGTTATGGTTTGGTAGCGGAGCGTTGCGCTTCCCATGGGCAAATCTGAAGGGCTCTTCCCCTTCCCACAGTGTCTCTCATCTGAATAGAATTCCCTGGAAGCAGACACACTGAACATACGTAGGAGGGTAAAGATATAAAGAGGAGCGAGGTAGAAGAGGAGGACGAGGAAGAGGAGAGAGGAGGAGGAGGAGGATGAAGAGTAGGAGGAGGAGTATAGAAAGAGGAAGAATGAGAAGATGATAAGGGAGGAGGGGGATAAGGAAAAGGAAAAGGAGGAAAGAAACAGAAAGGAGAGGAGGGAAAGAAAGGGAAGACTGATGAGAGAGAAGACTAGTCTTGCTTACAATCGTTAGGAAGTGAAGAGAAAACGGAAAAGGGCAAAATAGAAAATGGGAAGATGGTTCTCAAACGGGGGCAGCTATGAACGAGCAATGGACAAAACGATAAAAAGAGTGCAACAGGAGAGATAATAGTAGATAGGAAGAGGAAATGGGCGAAAGAGAAGAGGAAAAGAGATGGAGAGAAAGAGGATGAGAGAGAGATAAAGGGTGCGTGGTGGTGTCGTGTGTGTGTGTGTGTGTGTGTGTGTGTGTGTGTGTGTGTGTGTGTGTGTGTGTGTGTACACGTGCACGCCCGCATTATTCACTATATTGCTGAATCATATGCTGCGCTCGTGATCGACTGCTTTTACCTTCCCAGGTGAGAGTTTCTAGTTCATGTGACCTTGCGCTTTCGTACAAACACACACACACACACACACAGACACACACACAGACACACACACACACACACACACACACACACACACACACACACACACACACACACAGAAGATCTAATAAAATGGGATATAGATACAAGATGACATGGAAAGAAAATCAAGAAAGACAATTATAGAAGAGACCTGAAAAAGAACAGCTTTCTCCACAGGATAATAGACGTTTGGAACAGGTTAGATGAAAATGTGGTGTGTGCAAAAACGATACATGAATTTAAAAACAGTCTAGATAAAACGAGATATGGAGACGGGATACCACGATCGTAGCTCCCCTTCCCGTAAAATAGAACTAGGTAAACACACACACACACACACACACACACACACACACACACACACACACACACACACACACACACACACACACACACACACACACACACACACACACACACACACACACACACACACACACACACACACACACACACACTCCTACCCCTTGCCCAAGGGATACAGTGACGGCTTATATTGTTTTTTTAACCTCGAGAGGACTCTGTGTGTTCCACTAAGTTGGCAGACTTTAGCCACTAAACCTACAGGCCGTATATGTAATGCATCTAATATATATATATATATATATATATATATATATATATATATATATATATATATATATATATATATATATATATAATATATATATATATATATATGATATGCCATCTTGGGTTTACGATTCTTCTGTTGTAAAAGTTGATAACAATAACTATAAGCCTCATTCAACCTAACCTAACCTAACTTAATCTTTATTTCCATTGTTGATATTCGGCGTGCTGGGGTGACAATTCTTCAGGTGGGATCTCGTGGGGTGACGAATTTTCATGTGGGCGTTCTGGGGTAATAATTCTTCATGTGATCATATATATATATATATATATATATATATATATGTGTGTGTGTGTATATTATATAAACACGCGCACCTCCTTTAGTTCAATTACAAAATTCCCAATTAGTAAATAGATAGTAGAAATCGTATGCATGCATATGTTATATATCAATATTGTGTAAGTTACATAAACAGACAGACTGACAGAGAGGCAGAGACGAAGACGGGAGAAGGAGGATTCAGGCCACCCTTCGGAGCC
>NC_134800.1:20488887-20493887 GCF_046742065.1 Oratosquilla oratoria
CAGTCACCGAGAGCAGCCTAACCATAGACATTCTACGCCACAGTGCATAATATCTGAGATAGCGATCACTGTTTATACTTTAGGCTCTTTACGGCGTTTCGGATCGAAGTAGCGGGCGCATTGTGGCCCCGTCCTCTTGACAGATCACGTTCGCAGGAGGACAAAGGCACGTTGCCGAAGGGCGCCTCCGACCCTTCGACGTCTCCCACGCACTCGGAGGCCCTTTCCAGAAAGCCCAGCTGTACTCACCTGGACTATAACAAATCGAGTTTATGTATACGAGGCGCTGGAATGGGTGGGTGGGTGGCGGCGACCAATAGCGTCTCGACGGACCTGGCGGTGTGGGAGGCTCGGCCGTGACTTTTTTTTTTTTTTTTTTTTCTATTCTCTCTCTTATGTTTTATATTTGTTTCTCGTAAACAAATCTGATCCCTCATTCTGTGTCGCCATCTTCTTGTACGGACAACCAAGAGCAGTGTGATGCCAGGCTGTAATCTATGTAAATGGGGACACGACAGGAGGCTCTTAACTCTGGTCGAAGCCGTCAACTTTGCCCTTTCTGTTAGGACAAGTGGCAGTCACTGGTAGCCACTGGGATCGAACTTTGTACCTAGGAGGGCGTATCAAAGCCACGTATCACAGTGACACACGAAATATATATGATGAATATGAGAATATACACGGGATTACAAAAAATATTGCCATAGACGTTCTTGAACTGCGTGTATATAAACAACAGTTTTCTTTTTCTTTTTCAAACCGAAACATAATGTGAAGTACTTTATATTTTGGTTATAGAAAATTTGCTATGCAATGCGGATAGTTATAGCGTCAGAAATAATGAAAATGGAAGGATAGATCGATGTTTTGGCATTGTGCACTTTATTTTTCAACCTTAGCTGAATAAAATCTCCTGGCGGCAGCCATGACGGATTTACAAAGAGTCTATAGCTTAAAGTGGTCAAGAATTTTTCCTAGTCCATTTCTGTAAGCATATTTGAGGAAACTGGCCCCATGCCGCCTTTTCTGCCAACCATCATCCAAGAAAAACGTAGTACATTTTTCACAGTATGTCAGAATATCGCGCATGCACACACACACACACGCACACACACACGCACGCACGAGCGCGCAAAGAGGAGCGACAAAAATGGCACCTACACTATCAAATTTGACGTACGAACAAAGATTGGAGGAATTACATCTATCAACACTGGAACAGAGAAGAGAAAGAGGTGATTTGTTGACCATTTACAGAACTATGAAAGGGATGGAAATTCTCGATAGAGACGACTTATTAAAATGGGACAGAAGAGAAACAAGAAGATACGAAAAGAAGTTAAAAAAAGACAGTTACAGAAGAGACCTGAAAAAGAATAGCTTCCCACATAGAGTGATTGATATCTGGAACAAACTAAACAGAGAAACAGTGAGTGCCAAAACTATACACGATTTTAAGAATAAACTGGATACAGAGAGATACGAAAATAGGTCACTACAATCATAGCTCTCGTCCCGTAGAATACTAGATAAATACACTCGTGGCGCAGTGGTTAGAGTTTCTCAGCTGCCACTACGGTGGTCCGGGTTCAAATCCTGCCCAGGGCTGAAATAATTTCAGTATCGCTGCGCTCCGAGTTGTTACTCCAACTCTCGTGGGCGGGGAGTTGGGGTGTGTGCGTGTAAGATCAGCATATATTCAGTATAGATCGGTCATATATGAGCTCTAAGCTCTCTTCCGGGAGGTTAATAACTGTCGGTCACGAGTCCAACACGTGATCCAAGACATGGTGAACCACACACACATACACATTCACACACACATTCACACACACACACACACGCACACACAAGCACACATTCACACACATCCGCGCACATTCACAGGTTAGTCCGACTTACAAGACCAAATATTTATCTGTTATTAATTTCATTTGCGAAATTTAAAACAGATACCCTATACATTATGTAGGTTGTAGAATCTGTAGATTTTTTTTATTTGTTTATCTTTTAATCAAATAAAAAAATCAGTTTGAGTCTGAAGATCTGCAGCCCTAACCCCCCAACCCCCGAGACACAACCCCCCCCCCCCACATTTAAGGGGGTTATTCCCCCCGTTGAGAAGTTTAATGCATAAGAACACCGGGCACCGAGCACCGGTGGCCGTGTTGAGGATCGACCCTGGGACCGCCTTATCATGAGGCGAACGAGCAACCTAGCGAGCCAAGATGGCTTACAGTGACTGAATGACGTCAAAAGTGGACATAAAACATAACGTCATGGAATGACGTCGCAGCATGACGTCATAAAACTAATTCATGGAATGTGACAAGATGTGTAACAGTTCAAAACACTGTTACACATTACGTCAGGGTGACGTCACTTATTACGTCAGGATATGGCGTGTCATAAGATGCCATTTCCTCCATGAGGGGGACATGCAAGAACCACAGGAACGTTGCAACAAAAGCCCTGGAACAACTTCCAGGGAAGCTGAGGTGGCCTGGAATGTTTGGGGACGGTGGGCGGGAGGGCGGGTGGGAGGTTTGGGGAGGCGACGGAGGGTGTGGGTGTGGGTGTGGGTGTGGGGGGATTGGGAACCGTCCTATGTGGGTCCAGGGTCCGTCAGCAGCAGAGATGAGGCTGCAGAAACGGAAGAAAGAGACGAAAGAGAGACATTCTATAGAGAAAGATGACGGGGCTTATGAGCAGACGTCAGCGATGGTTATAAATGGAACGGATTCCGTGACAATTTCTCCGTCGGTGGGGGTGGGCGGGGGAGGGGGGAAGGGGGGAGGGGATGGACGCACGACAGGCGGTGGACCGGACGGACAAGGATCGTGGGAAAATTAAATTCATTTCTTAACTCAATATTTTTGTGTCATTATTTATCTGTTGACACCATTTTATTTTATTTTCCTTGCGTCATGATATTTTTCCATTTATCTTTTTCTTATTTTCTATGACTTTTTTTTTTCCTCCAAAAACTCATCTTTGTCCAAACGGGTGTGTGTGACCTCGCCACTTTTTCGAGAAAAAAAAAATCTATGTTTGAAGAACTCGTTATCTATTTTTTTTTTTTTTATTGCTAGAACAAATAAACAGGATAGAAATGCGGCACCTAGAATTGAAAGGAAAACACCACGCTCTTCCGCTAAAGGACCTTCCCTCAATTGAATAAAATCGTCTGGAGACAACAAGACCAAAAGATGTGGAGATTTATTCTCGTAAAAGACTTAATTCCTGTACCCCCACTTCCCACCCTCCCACCCCCTCTGGCTTCTGAGGGTCACGGAGATGACGTCAGGCTTTGACGTAAGACTGACGTAAGGCCTTGGAGATCGATCTTAAAGGTGGGGAAGAGAAGAAAGAAAAGAAAGAATGAAGGAAGGAAGAAAGGAAGGAAGGAAGAAGAGTAAAGGGGAACGATAAGGAGGAACGAAGATAGGAAGGACAAGAAGATCAGGGAAAGGAGGAGGAGGAGGAGAATAAGGGAGAGGAGGAGGAAGGAAAGAGAACGTGGAAGAGGAGAGTGAGGAGGGAAAATGAAAATCAAATAAGGAGTAGGAGAAAAACGAAGAGGAGGAGGAGGGAAAGAGGACGTGGAAGAGGAGAGTGAGGAGGGAGGAGGAAAACGAAGTAAGGAGTAGGAGGAAGAGAACGAAGTAAGGAGAGGAAGGACAGTTTTCGATTAATGACTGAATTTTCCAGCACTTCTATCCCTGTGGGCAATCTGGCGCCGCGCCGCTGCCAAGCGTTCTCTTATGTTCCGTATGTTGGCTTAGCAAGTCGAGGGAAAAGAGAAAAAGAAAAAAATGTGGAGACGATGGACAAGGCGGATAGGAGGGGAGAGAGAAAACGAGGTAAAAGGAGGAGGAAGGAATGAGGAAAAAGAAGAAAAAGAAGGTAGATAAGGAAGAGGTAATGGAAGAGGAGGAGAAGAGGTAGAAGAAGGAAGAGTGTATGTAGAGGGATGGGAAGAGGTGGATGGTTAGGAAGAGGAGGAGGGGTAGGAGAGGAGGAGGGGTAGGGGAGGAGGAGGGGTAGGAGAGGAGGAGGGGTAGGTGAGGAGGAGGGGTAGGGGAGGAGGAGGGGTAGGGGAAGAGGAGGAGTAGGGGTCATGGAAGGGTAGGGGAGGAGGAGTAGGGGTCATGGAGGGGTAGGGGGAGATGGAGGGGTAGGAAGAGGAGGTGGTGTAAGGGGAAGAGGAGGTGGAGGAGGGCAATGAGGACTAGAGGGAGAAGTAGGAGGAGAAGGAAGAGAGAATAAGAGGAGGAGGAGGAGGAGGAGGAGGAGAACAATGGGGAGTAGAGGAAAGTAGGAGGAGGAGGAGGAGGAGGGGAGGGCAGGAGTGGGAGGAAGAGGAGGGGAACAAGACCGATAAGGTATTGTCCTGCCGAAGCGTAGCGGTAAGACTTGGGAACACAAAAACCACCATCTCCTTCTCCTCGTCCTCCTCCTCCTCTTCCTCCTCCTCCTCTTCCTCCTCTTCCTCCTCCTCTTCCTCCTCCTCCTCCTCCTCTTCTTCCTCCTTTTCCTCTTCCTCCTCTTCCTCCTCCTCCTCCTCTTCCTCCTCCTCTTCCTCTTCCTCCTCTTCCTCCTCCTCTTCCTCCTCTTCCTCCTCCTCTTCCTCCTCCTCTTCCTCCTCTTCCTCCTCCTCTTCCTCCTCCTCTTCCTCCTCTTCCTCCTCTTCCTCCTCTTCCTCCTTCTCCTCCTTCTCTTCCTCTTCCTCCTCTTCCTTCTCTTCCTCCTCCTCTTCCTCCTCCTCTTCCTTCTCTTCCTCCTCCTCTTCCTCCTCCTCTTCCTCCTCCTCCTCTTCCTCCTTCTCTTCCTCCTCTTCTTCCTCCTTCTCTTCCTCTTCCTCCTCCTCCTCCTCTTCCTCCTCTTCCTCCTCCTCTTCCTCCTTCTCTTCCTCCTCCTCTTCCTCCTTCTCTTCCTCCTCCTCTTCTTCCTTCTCTTCCTCTTCCTCCTTCTCTTCCTCTTCCTCCTCCTCCTCTTCC
>NC_134800.1:20498887-20501387 GCF_046742065.1 Oratosquilla oratoria
CTTCCACGCTTTCCATCTCGCGGCGTCCACTCAGTAACACACTTGTTCCATCGCTCATCAGTCGTTCGCACTAACCTACCCAATTCCACTTCCTCTCTTTTACCGCCTCCACAATATCTTTCACTCTAATCTGCACTCTCACCCAGCTTACTCTCGGTCTCTCAGCGTTATTCCCATTTCTCTCCATTCTCCTCTGTGCAGTCGTTAGCTTTGTTTCCATCGCCTTCGTCAGTTTCCTTGTCTCACAGCCATAGATTATTGCTCCCAGAATGCATTGATTGTAAACTTTACGTTTCAAACATAAAGGTAAAGAGCCTCTCAGAATTTTATCATACTTACCAAACACTTTCCAACCAATTGCAATGCGTCTTTTTATTTCATTATCATGATCTTTGGTTATTTTCTCCATCTGGCCTAAATAATTATACTCTTCAACTTCTTCAAGACTCTCACCATCGATTATAATATCTTTACTTTGAAGTTTCGTGCTGAACTACTTTGGTTTTACTCTTCATTTTTAAACCTACTTTGACACTTTCCTTGTTCAGATCACTCAGCATACCTTGCAAATCTCCTGCTCTTTTTGAAATAAAAATAATGTCATCCGCAAATCTTAGGTGGTTTAAATATTCGCCATTAATCTTCAAACCTTTCTCTTCCCAACTCAACCTTCTGAAAATATCTTCTTAGCAAGCTGTAAATAATTTGTGTGAAATTGTATCGCCTTACCGTATTCCTTTCTCGATCTTGATCTTTTCTCTGTCATTATGTAATGAATGAAATAATTTTCCTGCAGAACTGTAGTACGGTTCGGAGTTTAAGATTCATTTAGATAAACATCTATGCAATATGCTGTAATGCCTGCCATTCATCTTATTCCATTTTATCTATTCATTCGTTATTATTTATCTTTATCTGTTTATTTTCTATATTTTATTTATCATTTATCATAAATTACTATTATCTATCTGGTTATTATCTATCATTATCTATTTGTTTTATCTATCTACTTATTCATGTATCTATTTATTTTGTTCCGCATCCGACGTATTTATGAACCAAAAGGTCTCCTGTTGGCATGCTCTTCCTTTGTAATCCTTTGTAATATATATGTATATGTATGTACGAGTGTACATATGTATATACATATATATATATATATATATATATATATATATATATATATATATGTGTGTGTGTGTGTGTGTGTGTGTGTGTGTGTGTGTGTGTGTGTGTGTGTGTGAGGAAAAGAGGGAGGGAGGGATTGTGAATGGGAGTGGAGTGGGTAGGAGTGAAATGGGTGAGAGTGGAATTATGCCTTTTGACTTTGGCTACCCCCCTTGTCAGAGGAAAAGACTTTGGTATATGTATGTATTCATGTATAAATCCATACACATATATCCATATATGTATATATCTATATGTATGTATATGTATATATCTATATGTATATGTATATGTATATATCTATATACAGTATGTACGAAGAAGAGTAAAAAAAAATCCGCACTTTCGCCGTAACATATCTTTATTATTGTCACACTGCGTTCTGATCATGCATGGTTACCGTTGGTACTGTTGTAGTACGTGATCAAAGTCTGAGTTCGATCGCGCCATTTTGTTTTATGTCTTTACATTGTAAACATGACCGCTCCACTAGCAGTATGCGCCGAGGAAGAACAAAGAGCTGTGACCCATTTTCTCTGGTCTGAAGGTGTGTCGGGGCTGGAATTCATCGAAGGCTTTTAGCACAATACGGGGACAGTCCACTGCCGCGTAGAAATGTGTATGAGTGGATCGAGGGGTTTAAA
Organism: Oratosquilla oratoria; assembly: GCF_046742065.1. Lineage (NCBI taxonomy): Eukaryota > Metazoa > Arthropoda > Malacostraca > Stomatopoda > Squillidae > Oratosquilla > Oratosquilla oratoria. The sequence continues at coordinate 20,500,699 of NC_134800.1, forward strand.
AGTGTCCGAACATACACATACATACACACATTAATATATATATATATATATATATATATATAATACATGTGTGTGTGTGTATGTGTATATGTTTATATATATATATATATATATATATATACATATATATATATATATATATATATATACATATATATACATATATATATATATATACAGCAAATACTCGTATGTATACATATGGATATACATGTGCATATACGTATAGGCTATACGTATGTACATACATATACGTACATATGTATGCACACACACACATATATATACATATATATACATATATATATATATATACAGCAAATACTCGTATGTATACATATGGATATACATGTGCATATACGTATAGGCTATACGTATGTACATACATATACGTACATATGTATGCACATATATATATATATATATATATATATATATATATATATATATACATGTGTATACTTGTATATGCATATGTATATAAATATGTAAACAAATGTATGTATGTATATATTGTATATATGTGCATATATATATGCACTAAAAACCCACTATTATTTGGATTTAAGAAAAGAAGGAAATAACGAATTTCCGTATATTACGATGACTTGCTGTGATCCTCTTCAAGCGGAATGCATAGACAAGAGAACATACATATCTTATATACAGATGAGAGAGGTAAGGTTAGG
>NC_134800.1:20503887-20506387 GCF_046742065.1 Oratosquilla oratoria
TGTGTGTGTGTATGAGTGCGTGTGTGAGTGTGTGTGTGTTGCGAGCGTTTGTGAGTGCATGTGTGTGTGAGACGTGTGTTTGTATGTGCGTGTGTGTGTATGTGTGTGTGAATGAGTGCGTGTGTGAATGCGTGCATGTGTGTGTTGCGAACGTGTGTGAGTACAGGTGTGTGTGTGAGAGAGAGTGCGTGTGTGTGTATGTGCGTGTTTGTGTATGTGTGTGTGCGTGTATGTGTATGTGCGTGTTTGTGTATGTGTGTGTGTGTGTGTTCGTGTATGTATGTGTGTGTGTGTGTGTGTGTGTGTGTGTGTGTGTGTGTGTGTGTGTGAAAGGAAGGTCACAGACTTTGTCATGGTGGTGTCTTTTTCTTTACCCTTACGTTTGTTTACTTCCCTCCTCTCACTCTTCCTCCCTCCCACTACCCCTTCCCTCCCCCTTCCCTCCCTTCCGTCCCCCGTGGCACCCCCCACCCCTCACCCCACCCGTGGCCTCCTGGTTATCGTCTTGTCGGTCAGTTCTTCCGCCCTATCTTGGGGCCTCCTGGCGCCTTTAGCTTTGTCTCCATCCTCTCCCCTCCCTTCCACTCCCCTCCCCTCCGTTCCCCTCCCATCCCTTCCCTTCCCCACCCCTCCCCTCCGTTCCCCACCCCTCCCCTCCGTTCCCCTCCCCTTACCTTCCCATTCAATCCACTCTACTCTCTAGTTTCCCCATTTTTATGTAATTTACACTCTGACCTCTGTCCATTGGGTCTTCGGCCTTCCTTCATTCCTTTCCCTACCCCCTTCCCCCCTTTCCCCCTTCCCCCTCTGCATTCCATTTTTGTTTTCCGTCCCTGTCACCCCCCTTCCTCCTTCCCCTCCCTTCCTCCTTCCCCTCCCTTCCTCTTTCTCGCCTCCTGTCTCCCCTTCCCCATCTTCTTCCCACCTGTCTCCCCCCTCTCCCATCTTCTCCGTCTCCCTCCTCTCCGATCGTCTCCCCTCCTCTCCCCCCTCTCCCATCTTCTCCGTCTCCCTCCTCTCCGATCTTCTCCCCTCCTTTATTACCTGTTCTGGCCCCTCCTCTCCCCACCTCTCTTCTCCGTCCCCTCCCCTCTCCTCCCTCTCTTCTCCTCTCCGCTCCCCTCCCCCTCCCTCTACCCCTCCTCCTCCTCCTCCTCCACTTTTATGTGCATTCTGACGTCAACCCCTTTTCCCGCCTTCCGTTATCCCTCTGGGATTCCTGTCCTGGACCCCAGAAGTGAGGAGATGCCCCTCCTCCTCCTCCTCCTACTCCTGCTCCTCTTCCTCCACCTCCTCGTCTTCCTCCTCCTCATCCTCCTCCTCATCCTCCACCACCTTCTCGTCTTCCTGCTCCTCCTCTTCCTCCTCCTCTTCTTCCTCCTCCTCTTCCTCCACCTCCTCGTTTTCCTCCTCCTCCTCTCCCACCCACCACCATCCTCCCCCCTCCTTTTTCTTCCCTCCCTTCTTCCCTCATTTCTTCCCAATGAGGTCTCTCTCCTCCCCTTCCCTCCAGATCTCTCGCCCTCCTTTGGCCCAAATATAGACTAATGAATATCCAATTAATATTTATAGATAAATTAATCATCCAATCAATCTATTAACTCGTCAGTTAATCAATCATTAATTAGTCGTTCATTCAGTTAATTAGTCAATCAGTCAATAAATTAATGAAGTAAATGTTACATCGTTGAGTAAATATATACATAAATTAATTGACAGATAAACAAGATGATAAAAGATAATTGTAGAAATGGGTGAATTAAAGTCTAATGTAATGTTGATAACAATAATAACTATAATGATAAATGAATTATAATGCTAGTAATGATAATAATAATAATAATAATAGAATACAAATGTGATCCTGAGTTACTTTTTTTTTTACTTGTTTATTTGTCTACTTCTGTTCTTTCTTTGTTCTCAGCATCCACTTCTCTCCTCTCCCCGCCCGCCTTTCCATCCTCCCCCTCAGTTTTCGTTCATTCGCACCTCGTTTCCTCCCTCCCACCCTCCCTCCCTCCCTCCCTCCCTCCCTCCCTCCCATCTCCTTACTAGAACCTCCTTCGACTTCATTCACTCCATACTTATCCTCTTCCTCCTCGTCATTGTCGCCCTCCCTCTAATTCTCTTCGCCCCCTCCTCTCTCCCCGCATCTCCAACTCCTCATCCACTCCGCCCACCTTGTCATCTTCGTCCACTTCCTCTTATTCCTCCCTCTGTTCCTCCTCCGCTCCTTACGTCTCCTCCTTCTCCGCCTCTTCCACACCTCCTCCTTGTGTTCCTCCTCCTCCTCCTCCTCCTCCTCCTTGTGTTCCTCCTCCTTCTCCTCCTCGTGTTCCTCCTCCTCCCTTCTCCTTGTGTTCCTCCTCCTCCTCCTCCTCATGTTCCTCCTCCTCCCCTCCTTGTGTTCCTCCTCCTCCTCCTCCTCCTTGTGTTCCTCCTCCTCCTCCTCCTCCTTGTGTTCCTCCTCCTCCTCCTCCTCCCTGCACCTCCTTTTCCT
>NC_134800.1:20511387-20523887 GCF_046742065.1 Oratosquilla oratoria
CCATGTTGCTCGATCAGTTCCGCCGTCATGGCGGTGTTTTGTTAAATCACAGAAAACCTTTTGCAACATCAACCCAATCTAACCTAAAGCAACTTACCCTGACCTAACATAACCTAGGCAAAATCCCCAAATAACTCAGGAAACGACGACAATGAATAAATCAGCGAATGAATAAACAAGTCAATAAGTAAACTCAGAAGTACGTAATCCAAAAATAGGTAAAAAAGAAATAAGAAAACAAAGAAACTGGTAAATAAATTAATAACTAATTCAAATGGATGAATGAATGAATAGGCACAACGAGGGGCCAGAGAAGGTCCCCCTGCGCGACGCCCAGGTATGCGGCGACGGGTGGCGAATTCATGTGGACCGCCCACACGACGTGTGGCGTGTCACGTAGCAGGTGCAAAGACGCGTGTGATGAGTATTCCTTAATCGCCATAGTTCGAGCAAACATGTGTGTGTTTCTGTGTGTGTGTGTGTGTGTGTGTGTGTGTGTGTGTGTGTGTGTGTGTGTGTGTGTGTGTGTGTGTGTGTGTGTGTGTGTGTGTGTGTGTGTGTGTGTGTGTGTGTGTGTATTTACGTAGTTGTATCTTACGGGAAGGGGAGCTACGTTCGTGGTGTCCCGCATTTGTATTTCATAGTGTCTAGTTTTCTCTTAAATTCGTGTACGGTTCTTGCAGACACTATTGGTTCGTCCAGCTTGTTCCAAGTGTCCACCACTCTGTCTTGAAAACCGTTTTTCTTCAGATCTCTTTTTGAGTTTCTTTCTATGTCCTCTTGTGTTTCTCTTGTCCCAATGTAGTAAGTCCTCTCTAACAAGTATTTCCGTGCCTTTCATGATTCTATAGATGGTCAGTAGTGTGCGTGTATTTGTCTGCGTGTGTGTGGGGGGGAATGTGACAAGTTGTTACGGTTAATGGGTTGAAACGGACGTGTGGTATAATCATGTAAAGAACTGTAACGGGCATGTATCTTGACATCAGTAATGTAACGGATAGATTCAGGATATCCATCATGTAACAGGTAGATACGAATGTGTACCGTAACAAGACTTGTGTAACGGTTAGATAAAGACGTGTAGTGTGATACAAGTCATGTAAATGATAAAGTGTGTAACGTGATGTCGCTTATGTAACGGCCTGATACGGGCTTATGACTGCATACGGGCGTGTGACATGATACAAGTTATATGGCGGGGTGATACGTGTAACGTCATATTTGTCATGTAACGTGCAAATACGGTCGTCCGACCTGACAGAAGTTATGTAACAGATAAATATTTCTTTGTCACTTGTAAGTAAAGTGTAGATTATGACATTTAGAGTAGATTTTGTCAATATTTTATGTGAATGCAGAAATACGCGTGATTTTTCCTAATTAGTTTATGCCTGACTCAAAGTAATGTTAGAAGTATTTTTATTTTGTTTACAAAATTAGGTCTTAATAGGAATACCATTTCAATTTAATTTAAATACTTTTACGATATGTTTGTATATGTATTATTTTATGTATAAAATGCAAACATATATATATATTGTATATATATATATATATATATATATATATATATATATATAAATGTAATGTGTGTGTGTGTGTGTGTGTACGAGCGCGCGCGTGTATATGTATATGTGCATGCGTACATGTATATATGAATTTGTGTCACTGTAGACTTTTCTACGCAAAACCCCGCAACACCGACGGGGTCCTTGAGCTCCCAAAGTCTGTTTCTCACCCCCCCCACCCCCACACTCCTCACATCTTCGTTTTTAAGGAAGCGAGTTAATGTGCATATCTCCTCGGGACGGCATTTTTATCTTTTTCATTAGATGACTGCCGATATTTTCTTTACGTTTATGTTTATAAAAAAAAAAATGCAATTCAATCGAGTTTTTCTACGAAATCAGGTCTTTGACAGAAACGAATGTAATTTTTCTATTCATAAGGAAGAATGCTCAGTATCGGACAATTGTGAGAGGGGTTGCCATTTCTCTTCTCCCGCGAAATACGAAATACAACAGAGTTTACCATCCCACCCATCCATGAGGACACCCAAGAATTATCAGGCTTTTTTTTTTTTTTTTTTTTTAGGATGACCAAACCATTCGGAAGCGGCTTGGCCTGGCAATCACTTGTCGATTTTCTTCAGCCGAGAGAAACCCCTCCACAAACGAGACAGTTAATTAACAGCATCATTTGCTTACCTTAACCTCTTTATGGCCGTAGCCCACTGTCTGGATTCCGTTGTGTCAGACGCCAGACAATTTTATCAAACAGCTGATGGGAGGGTCTGAATATGTTAAGAGAAGGGTGAGGGGGCCGGTGGGGGATCCCAGAAGGGCGTGGCAGATACCGAGGGAGGCGAGGAGGAAGGCATACCAGATGGAAGATGACAGCAAAAGGGAGATTATAGATAACAGAGGGTACGAGATGGGAGGGTAGGTTTTGTAAGGGGATATAGTCCCAAGTTAATGAAGGGAGATCGAGTGAGGGAGCGAGGGAGGGAGACAAAGGTAAAGCTAGGGAGGCAGGTACCACTAGCTCCGTTTATAGTGTGTGCAGCACCTGGTGTGTATTTTGTAAGATTGCGACAACAGTAAGGTGAGAAACTTACGACATGGGTCGCTCAGCTGTGAGTAAAACTGTCACCTTTACCCTACGTGGTTTAGTAGCCAAGGCAAGTGGCAGTCATCGGTACCCGTTAGGGTTAACCCGGGTCCATGAACAGGGGTTGCACTTAACCTTTTTTAACTAGCCAGTTAGACTAGTTAGATTAGATTTTGTCTAGTCCGCAAGAATTTTGACTGGCCCACTAAAAAAAATTGACTAGTCCGCGTTGCTTTTTAATAGCATGACGTAATGTTAATTTTGGGAGAGCCCGAGTACTAATCAATCATTAATTCACATCCAACAGTCTAACATAATCATTATTCTACCACCCTCTCCCCCGGTAACCTATCAGCAGACGTCATGGGATTTCAGGTCGAGTGACAATAAGAAAAAATATTATTAACCTGTTGACTAGTAACCCAGGCTGAGACTGAGATATCTTGGACTTGGGTCTAGACTTTAATCTAGACCATCCGGAGAGATAAGTGCATGCGATTGTTAGAGCAAAAGGAGATCAATTCATAGCTAACAATGAACAGTCAGGTTAAAAGCACATCGACGTGGCAATCGCACGAAACTTCAGTCATATTGTGACTACCGAGTCTGTTTATAAGACTGCATCATTCTCATGTGGAAAAATACTGCAGTGCAGTTTAATAATTCAACGGCTTTTGTATTTATTGATGCAAACTCCATATGTCATGCAGCTGCTATTATCATCTATAAACAAAACAGATGTAACACAAGTGCCTGTTTTGTCTTTAAGGGTTCAGCTTTTTCCATCAAATTTAAAGCCTCGTCGACACAGGGCTAGTTTAGTAGCCACAGGTGCTAGCTGCAAACTAATTTACTCGGCAAATAGGTGTTGACACTAACATAGCTGGGAGGCAAGTTTCCTAATTTTCCGTTAACACTGAGCAAGTACAGGAATAGTTTACAAGTCTGCTCCTGAACTACCCCTGTGTGAACAAGGCTTAACGGTTCCACGACAAATGCTCATATGACATATGCTCACTAGACAAATGCTCACACCCGTAATGGGAAAAAGAAATGCTCACCACTGAAATAAAAGTATACCTGTGAGTTGTGAATTTCACTGTTAACATCATATTACCCCTGCAAATCTTACATGAAATAAAGCAAAACGCATTTCAACAAATTACATATGTGACCATATGTCTTGTGATCATATGTCTTGTGACTATATGTCTTGCCATCAAATGTCTTATGACCATATGTCTTATGAGTTCGTTACTTTTGAGCATTTGTCAGTGCACGAATTCGGCACGCCCTGCTTGACGATAAGATGGAAGTATTCGTACTATGCTCCCGTACTTATCGTGATGGTAATCTTTCATCTTTTGACATGGAATCTTCGAGAAATGACGCTGACCATGAGATAACTAAACCTTTCCTCTCAAGTAGAAATTTAGATAATTTTCTTTCGGTTAGATAAATTAATATTTTTTCAAGAACTTGCTTCCATTGGGACATTTCCGTAACCACATAATACGCCTAACATGTAAACTACTGTCAAATTTTGACAGAATGCAGTAGGATACATCATAATATGTATATGAAATCAGCTAACCTCTATCTCTTTGATTCAGAGATTTTGTCGTTTTCTTGGAAATACAGAAAACCCTCTCCATTATTGTTAGAGCAAGAACACTTGGAATATATTAAAAAATTATATATCTCATTCTTCTTCTTCTTCTTCTTCCTCATCCTCTTCTTTTCTTTTTTCTCCTCCTCTTCTTCTTCCTCTTCTTCTTTCCTTTTTCCTTCTCTTCTTCTTCCTCTCCTTTTTTACTTCTTCCTCTTCTCCTTTTCTTCTTCTTCTTCTTCTTCTTCTTCTTCTTCTTCTTCTTCTTCTTCTTCTTTCTTCCTTCGTCCTTCTTCTTCCTTCTTCTAACAACGTGCTGTCTGAACATAGTCCCCGGGCATCTACTAGTATTACAAAATTAGTCATCATAACATTTTGTCTATTGTTTTGTTTATTGGCTCACCAAGCAAATGCACATACCTACCGCCCATCTCCCTCGTCATAATCAACAAGCGCACGTTGTGATGTACTACACCTTGATATCAAAAGCACCCCGAGCACCCGCTCAATCAAGCACATGTAATCCCACGTTGTAGGTCTATATGGTGACCATAGAGTTACATATTAGGCGACGTCTACCATAGTGACACACACGTACACATACGCACGTACACATAATCATGTTGATTATGTTACATACGTCACATCGTATCATAGAAGCAAAGTAGATCGCGCCCGCTTGCTGCATACATGCGTTAAAACATGGACAGTCAGATATTCGGCCGCTTCCTAGCTCCAATTAACAGCGATCTGTCGCGCGCTCTGGTCAGTGTTCGAATCTATTTCATCTGAGCATATTTTTTTAGGCAAAAACTTCATATTTTCACACTGACAACGGAGAAAATACGAAATAGTAACCACTGTTTCACAAAATTCATAATGTTTCTTACGACATTTTAGCTAGCCACACGGCCTAGTAACTTTAGATTTTGCCCATTTCTGGCTAGTCCTCTGATTTTGGCTACCCATTGGCCAGCTGGCTACCGTTAATTTCGAGCCCTTAAGTAGGTGTTTGGAGAGATCAACGCTCGAACGAATCGTTTTTGTACACACAACACCACCGAGTACTGATGACATAGCATTTTGTTCTGTTCTCATCATCGATGACCATACCATAGATCTGTCGGCATCTGCCACTTACATATAGATAACTCGAGCTATGATCGATCATTGCGTTCCCAAGTCTGGGTGTTCGTTTTTTTCTGTTTGTGATTCTTTATTTCTCTATTTCTGCATCCGACCACGTTATGGACCAAAAGGTCTCTTGTCGGACTATTCTTTGTCGCTGTAACTCGTAGTAACAATATAATACACCCCACCTCACCAACACACTCAAAGATGCTTGAAGGGAATGCGTACGATGGGACCGAATGACGGGGGGGGGGGGGTTCTCCCCCTCAACCCGTACCTAACCACCTCACGATTAGATGTAGTCACCATGGTCTCGGATAACGTGTTGGACTCGCGATCGACAGCTATTTCCCTCCCGGTAGAGAGCTCAGAGCTCGTATATGACCGATCTATGGGTAATGCCGTGAACACACACGTATAGCCACCCCCAACTCACCGCCCACGAGAGTTGAAGTAACAACCCGCAGCGAAGCGATACTGAAATTATTTCAGCCTTGGGCGGGATTCGAACCCGGACCACCGTAGTGGCAGGCGGGAACTCTGACCACTGCGCCACAGAGGTGGTAAAGGAGATTTAAAGAAGGTAGCAGAGGGGGATGATAGTAGAAACCAAGAGTAATCATCATTTCTTTTACTTTAATTTTAGCGGAGAAAACATTTAACTATAAAAGAAAGATGCGTAAATCTGGGCCAAGACGGACTTGTAAGTTAATCTTTATTTCTCTAAACTTAAACAAAACACACACACGTAAAAACAACGTCTGTGATTACAAATCTTTAGCACTTTTATTGCTGTACACGTCTTGAACTTTAATTGTCTCCTGTTACACGATTACAGCCAGATGGTCAAGTGGTACCCGGCTTCGTCTAAAGCCTATATCCCTTCATGTTGATGATATCCGATACTAAAGGATTTCATTCAGATACGTGGCTGCACCTGTTAATCTTAATACTAAGGACAAAGTGACAAGTCTCAGAGAGGGAATCTTTGTAACGCTCCCCTTTCCGCATGCTAATGAAATAAAATTGGATATCACTATAAAACGAATATGTATAAGTATATATATATATATATAAATATATATATACGTATATATACATATATATATATATATATATATATACATAATTTTTTTTTTTTTTTTTTTTTTTTTTTTTTTTTTAAACAAACGCTGCTATGAATGGGGGTACACAGAGGTAAATTACATGACACAAGGGGCCGTCAACAAAAAAAAGGTCTATAACTATTGGTCCAATGTTATGCATATTTTCATGGAGAGGAAGAGACCCTGAGACACACCACTGTTAACCATGAAGGAGCGGAGCGCCTCTTCACCATTGATTATGTATTACTCTCTCATGGACCGATTGACCCGAAGTTAAAGACCAGAGTAGAGGAACTGTAGGATAAAGGGTTTTCAATTAGGGAAGAGGTAAGGGGAAATCCTCCTCACCGAGGTAAGACTTCGGGTTTAAGAGACCCACAAGCTTTCGGATTAAAATGTTGGCATAATTTTAGATAAATATTTAATATTCTAGTCGGGCAGACTTGTAAAGGGGGTAGGGAGTGGTGACATTCTGATATACACTGAAAAGGGGGCAAGAAGGAGAAATAATAGAAAAGATAAAAGGGGGGTGGGTCGACAGCCCCTGTTCTAGAAGTCTTTTTTAGAAAGCCAGAAGCTCCAACGAAGAGTCCCCCATTCGGTCTCTTGAGAACGGAGGCCGAGGGCATCAGGGAAGAACGAGTAGACCAGAAGCCATATTGATGTCCTGGGCGTGGGTTTCAAGACGGTGAAGTGGCGTGTTTTTTATACAAGTTGGGGGTTTTTAAAACATATTCATACATTGAAGAGAGACGGAGACAGGCTAGCTGGGATTTTTTTAGGTCTATCTCCGTTCTTAGAAAAGGGCTTAACTAATGTATTTGTCTAGAATGACCCTCAAGTACGGTCAATGGTCTCAAACTGTCCGGAAATAGATTAAATTTGGAAGTGGGTAGAAACAACTTCGCCAACCGTGTAGTTAATGAATGGAATAAACTCCCTGCAGAGGCAGTGCAATGTAGTTCAGCTCGAAGTTTTAAGAATTATTTAGATAAACACCTAAGCAAGATGCTGTTATGATTATCATTTATTTTATATTTTTTTTATCATTTGTCTGTTTGATTCTTATTTATTATTAGTTATATGTCAATTTATCATTATTTACTATTTACCTATTTGTTTATTATCTAACTATACCTATGCATCTAGTTAGGTAGTTTATGTGTTATTTACATCATTATAGTTCTTATTCATTTATCATTGTTATATATTTTTGCGTCCGACCTAGGTATGGACCAAAACGTCTACTGTCTCCATCCTCCGCCTTTATAATAATTCTATTTTAGCTAGAAGAAATACTAGAATCAGTTCATCATGCTTTCTCAGGGTAAGTTTATCCTCCCGGACTCGTGTGTTTCGCTAACATGATGAAACACTGACACCCACATCAAGAGAGCTGTGGTGTGAGGGGGGGAGGAGGAGGAGGCGATAGGGAGGGAAGATGGGGGGGAGAGGGAAGAGAGAGGAGATGAGGGGGGAGCCCGGGGGGAGGAGGAGGGGGAGGGGAGGGGGAGGAGACCCATACGTGGTCTCCGAAGCCGACCAGTTCGCCGGCAGGAGAGGTCAGATGACCCGTGATGATTTTCGGTGGTGACAGGGGCGCCCGTGCAGAAGTCCGGCTGTGGTTGGACTCGACCCACCTCCTCTCCTCCTCTCCTCCTCTCTCCCATCCCCCTCCCCCTTCCTCTCCTCCTCCCCCCATCCCTTTCTTCCTTCCACCTCCTCCTTCCCCTTCCTCCTTACCCTCCTTCTCCAACTTCACCCTCGTCCTTCCTTTCTTCTCCTTCCCCCTCACCCTTCCCCAACTCCTCCCCCTCCTTCACCTCCTTCTCCTCCTCCTCCACATTATCCTCGTCCTCATCCTTCTCATCCATTTCATCCTCCTCATCCTTATCCCCTTTCTCGTCCTCCTCCTTACATTTTTCCTCCTCAACCTTATCCCCCTTCTCCTCCTCTTCCTCCTCCTTCTCGTCTTCCTCCTTATCTTTATCCTTCTCATCCTCTTACTTCTCATCCTTTTACTCATCCTCTTCCCTCTACCCCTCCTCATCCTCCTACCCTTCCTTCTACTCTTATTTCTCCTCCTTTTCCTGAGGTGAGGTTGGCGATCGCCTTTTCAGGATTGGCGAGTTGTTGCAAAAGCGGGGCTGTCTACAACGTCCACCTCAGCCCGGCTGAAAAGTCACGCCCAGATCTCTCTCTCTCTCTCTCTCTCTCTCTCTCTCTCTCTCTCTCTCTCTCTCTCTCTCTCTCTCTCTCTCTCTCTCTCTCTCTCTCTCTCTCTCACACACACACACACACACACACACACACACACACACACACCGCATCGCATCGCAGCGATGCTGAAATAATTTCAGTATCGCTGCGCTGCGAGTCGTTACTCCAATTCTCGTGGGCGGTTAGTTGGGTGTGTGTGTGCGTGTAAGGTCACAACATTACCTGTAGATCGGTCATATATGAGCTCTGAGCTCTCATCCGGGAGGGTAATACCTGTCGATCACGAGTCCAACACGTGATCCAAGACCATGGTGAATCACACACACACACACACACACACACACACACACACACACACACACACACACACACACACACACACACACACACACACACACTCACTCTCCCTTCAACCCTTGGTACCAGACCCATTTCTGACTAAAATCATCCGTTGTAAGCCTTAATCAAATATACTGAGGTTGTCATCTTGTCGACAGGACTAGCAGAACCATTGCCCCCGCAAACGGGAGGCTTCAGTCTTGGCCGAATAAAATCGTAGGGCGTTAGCCAGAACAAACATGCACATGCTGTCCTTCAAGCTGAAGCAGCGGCTCGTTTAAAAACCCTTCAGCACTTGGACGCCAGCCCTTTACATATTTTCTTTTGGTTAATGACAGGCGATTCGTTTCACCCAGGGAACGTCATTGTAGCAGTGACGGGGTTCAAGAATCTCTCGGTGACCTACTTAACATACTTTGGTCATTTTTTTTTTTTTTTTTTTTATCTTTTGCATTTAGTCTGGCTGCCGTCAGGTGATTTTTTCATTCAAGAGAGACTTCATATCTGCGCAGCCAGAGGAAGAAGGCTCGCAGGTACTTAGGCCACAAGTTTCATATATATATATATATATATATATATATATATATATATATATATATATATATATATATATATATATATATCGGCAAAAGGAACAACAATGCCCTTACATATGCACCCTTCGCATGAAAAGCCTTAAGGACATCGAATATCTCTCCTGTTCTTTGTCTGCCTGTCTAGCTGTTTCATTCTGTCTACTGTCTGTCTGTCGGTCGATCTCTTTTTGTGTCTACACGTCTGCATGATTTTCTGTCTGGCTTTTAGTCATATACGAGTATGTTATGTTTTTCTCCCTGTCATTCTGTGTGTGTGTGTTTGTGTGTGTATGTGTGTTTGTGTGTGTCTGTGTGTGTATATATATGTGACTGTGTGTCTGTGCATGTGTTTGTGTTTCCTTCTACCTGTGTTTTAGTGTCTGATTGTCTTTACGCCTGTCGTCTGTCTGTCAGCATGTATTTGTCTGTACATCTTTGTCTATATATCTTTGTCTCTCTGGCTGTCTCACTGTCTATCAGTCTGTCCTTTTCCGTGTGTCTTTTATGTCTCATTGTCTGTGCGTCGGCCCAAGAGACGCCGGAATGGAAACTATGCACAAGTGAAGCAGACGGAATGCATGAATAAAAGATGGCTGGCAGCGGTGGTGGTGGTAGTGGTGGTGGTGGTAGTGGTGGTGGTGGGTGAGGGAGGAGGTTGAGGTGAGGTGGGAGGGAGGGAGGGGGGAGTTATACGATAGACAGAGCCACTTAACCCTCGTTCTTGTGAAGGGTGCACTTGTCTGTACTTGTCGTTATTATGACTTGACTCTTTCCACGCCTCAACCTCCTCACTTTGGCGTCCAATAGAGGTTAACCAAGATTATATTAATCCCTTCACCAAGAGATTAACCCCCACCCACCCCGCCCCCGGTTAACCAGAGTAAAATCATTAAAGGGAACCCCAATGTGAACATACCAAAACATCCTTCGAACGTGTTAAGCATCCTCAAGGTTCAATCGGAATTTAACCTTTTTAACAGGAATGAATAGGCCTTAGTGTTAAAGAAAATCTTCTGGCGTGAGGCAGAATGAACACTCTGAAGCTTTCCAGCCCCTGGAAGGGACAATAAGAACTGGAACCTGCCAGACGCGAGCCGAGCGCTGTTACTACCGGACCACCATACCTCCCAGCTCAAAAATAAATCAATAAAAATAAATAAAAAATAAAATGAAATAAACATTTTCTTCTGGACCGGTACAGGCGATTTTATGTAACTGAAGGACGAACTCAGTATTGGAGAAGGAGGTTAAGGAGGGGTAGGAGGAGGAGGAGGAGGGGGAGGAAGAGAAGGAAGAGGAGGTGGAGCAAGGTAGGTTCGTAAGACTGGTCAAGTAGCTTGCCGCTCGCCATCTGCCAAATATACCAGCAGCTTCCGGTCTGGCGAAGCCGGTGGTGGTGGTGGTGGTAGGAATGGTGGTGGTGATGGGAGTTGTGGTGAGGGGTAGTTGTGGTGGTGGGGGTAGTTGTGTTGTGGTGGTGGTGGTGGGGTTAGTGGTGTGATTGTTGTTGGTGGTGGTTGTGTTGTGGTGGTGGTGGGGGGTAGTGGTGTGATTGTTGGTGGCGGTGGTTGTGTTGTGGTGGTTGCGTTGTGGTGGCAGGTTAAATTATATTATTTCCCCTCCCTCACCACAGTGACCTCCTTTCACATGAATAAAATCGTCTGACGGAAACAAAGCCACGCCAACACAGGTGACTGTCACTTGCCCAGGCTATCTAAGCACACAATACGAAATTGACGGCCGCTAAGCGCCTCCAGGGATAGCCTCCTTCCTATCCCACAAAGGATTCCAAGGCGCATACTCGACAATGCACTCCTTCATTGCATGCATAGGATACAGCTCACTAAGAGGATGAGCGAAGGAGGTGGAGGAGGGGAGGGAGAGGAGGAAGGAGGACTGGGGAAGGGGGAGATCTTGATCCGGGACAATGAAAGGCATCTCATTCACAAGACGCCTCCTTCCTCCCACCCCTTCCTTTCTCCTCCTTCCCCGCCTCCTTCCCTCTTCCCCCCTCCCCCCTCCCCCCTCCCTCGCCCCCTCCCCCCTCCCCCTGCTCAACTGACCGATTGTATACACTCTCTCAAACGCGACACCTAACCAACCTAACTCACCCACTCCCTCCCCCATAAACCCACCACCCCCCCACCCCCACCTTCCCTTTGTACATTCAACACCTGACTTAGGTACCTTATATAGCTTGGTCTCACACACACACATACTCACACACACACACACACACACACACACACACACACACACACACACACACACACACACACACATGCACAGACACGCACACACGCACGCACACCCCCACACAGACACGCATGCACACACACTCGCACACACACGCATACACACACATTCATGCACACACGCGCGCACACACACACATGCACACTTACACTACATACACACACATACACACACACACACACACACACACACACACACACACACACAAGTGGTTTATTGTCGTCACGTTAGTATCCCACCCACCCCAAGAGACGCCTAGCTGTGGCAGCCGAGACCGTCATCTACGCTCGGTGTGTTCAGATAGCCAGGACAAGTGGCAGTCACCGATTTCCTTCGAGTATCGAACCCGGTACTACATAGTCAACGAGGCGTGTTCGAAGCCCAAAGCAGTTCGTGTGTTTTGGGTTTTCGAAAACATTTGGTCCCAAAAAAAAAAACATGTTTGGAACCCTCGCTCCCCTCCTCTCCCGCCATTTTCTTTTTTTTTTTGACATCGTCATAGTGTCTCCCCCCCCCCACACACACACACTTAAGACTCAAAGGTCTGCCTTTTTCAAAAAGGTGAAATATATAACCTAGTCTGTGACACTTAAGGTAGTGTCACAGACACTACCTTATACACTGCAGACTGTAGAATCTGTAGAATTGTAGTTC
>NC_134800.1:20528887-20554030 GCF_046742065.1 Oratosquilla oratoria
CCGCAGGCATCCACCCCCGGCGCTTTACCCAAGGTGACCAAGGAAATGACTTCAGGAGAGGACACGAGGACCACACAGAGGTCCTCCTCGGAGGGCTGGCACTCGGTCTGCTGTTTGGGTCCAAGACAGAGAGAGAGAGAAAGAGAGAGGGAGAGAGAGAGAGAGAGAGAGAGAGCACTGACAACCAGCAATTACTCCCCCCCCCCTACTGCTACAAGCCGGTGACACAGAAAACAGTCCCACACCAACACAACATGCAAATCAATCTAAATTTTCTTCTTGGAGAGATCTATGGGTTGGCCCGAGGATCGATGTCAACCACTTTGGGCCTGCGGGTTTCCAGTCGGTGAAACGTAAAGCAACAGTTATTATTCATTTATTCAGTCATTCGTTTCATTCCTTCCTTCCTTCATTCATTCATTCATTCATTGGACAGCCTTGTTTATCCGCGACATCCACCTCTGACATCTCGACTTTTCCCCCGACCGCATTGTGAGGCGACGTCGAGACAGAGGCAAAGGGAGCATCACGAAGTGCCCGAGGCCGTTCCTCTCATTGGCCTTGCTATGTTTTACGTGCACACACACACACACTTGTACACACACACACACACATACTTGTACACACACACACACATACTTGTACACACACTTGTACACACACACACACTTGCACACACACACACACACATATACTTGTACACACACACACACATACGCACGCATTTGCACGCCGGGCCATATGAGCTCTGAGCTCTCATATGGAGGTATAATGGCTTTCAGTCACAAATCCGGCACGTGATCCAAGAGCATGGTCACACAAACACACACACACACACACACACACACACACACACACACGTATTCAGTATACAGAGTTTTGATAGTAGAAACAGTGATATGAAATGCGAATTTACCGTGGAGTAATTGTAGCTAAAGCGTCAGACCATTTTATTCAGCTGAGGGGTCGTCATCGTCGCATCAAGAGCTATTCCACCTGAAGAAACGAGATCTTTCTCCTTGTCTGCCAGCAAGAGGTTCATTTAACTGCCAAAATCAGCTTTGTTCTGTCTTCTAACAATACTTAATCTGCCGTCATCCTTTTTAGTTATCTTGCCAACGGCATCATCATGTCGTCTGCCAACATCATCTTCGCTTCGTCTGCCAGAAGAGCATCTTCGCTTAGTCTGCCAAAGGCATCTCCATCTTGGTTCTTAAGCCTCGCTCTAGGACTCCCCAGGGGCTTCACTTCCCACAGGTTTCCATCTGTCTCCTCCCCTTCTCGGCCCCTTGGGGGCAGCAGCATTTACAAGCATTATTTTTTTTCGAGTTTCGTCCTTTTAGATGAGCAGAGGTTTTGTCCCAGATGAATCAACTCGCCTGGCGGCAAAGGTCGAGTTAGGTACTCAAAAAGTATAGATTTTGATCTTTAGAGCCCTCGAGGGTTTTCCTCCTCGGCTGAATAAAATCGTTTGGCAACAGACAGGATAAGCATACAAGTCGAAAAAGGTACTCAACCGTGTTGAAATTTGTCCTAAAATGGTGGGAATTACACTTTTCTTATTAGGTTTTAGTGAGGAAGACATAAGTGAAATTGTATCGTTTACAGTTTATATGAATATCTTTGTCAAATATTGTCATTACTTGAGAAAGTTGGAACGAGATCTCGGCCACTTAAACCCGGTTATCAATTTTATTGAAAAAGAAAATTCGAATGTTGGAATCCCCACACGTTCTGCCAAATCCAAATTCCTCGGAACCTTCATAAATACTTTTGTTTATAGAAATCGGCTTCAGGGAGCAAAAAAAAAAAAAAATGTCGACATTGTCCTTCGACGTCTTCTCTCTTCTCCCGTGAGTCGACGAAATTCTTGGAGAGTCGACTGTGGTATGCTGCTCACAGTGCAACAGCAGTCGATCGGCGACAGTCTACCCAAGGGACAAAAGTGGACGCCATTATCTCTCGTGTGAACTCTTATCTCAGGATTTCCCTGTGCAAATGTAATGTTCACTGATGATTAGTGTACTCCTGCCATTCGGCATTTGCTGTGCAATAAAAGGCATTTTCTTTCATATAAGAATATATCAACTGATCTGAAACAAACATTATATTTGAAACCCAAAATGTATTTTGAGACAACCACGATACAGAAGGTCTGAATGATACTACAGAATGATACTACGTTATTTTGACGGTTATTAGCTACCTCTGAATTGGTTAACCAAGGTTAGGTTAGGCAACGCTGAGTTAGGTTAGTCAATGTTGGGTTAGGTTACTAAGAGTTAGGTGAGGCTAGATTAAGGTAGGTCAGGTTATGTCAGGTTGAGTTGAGTTAGGGCAGGTCAGAGAATAACTTTCATAAGAATACTATATATTTACCCCTACATCTGTATCATTCGTATGGAAACAAAAACGTCTAATCTTACGGTTTGATAAGGGACCCATGGTAGCTTGAAGGAATCACGTGTAATGTACCTCCTCCATGCGAAATGACGTGACGGGGAACACCCTAAACCCTTTTCTGTCGCCACCCTAAGCGACTCTTTTCACACCCACACACCCACTCCCTTCCAAACTCCTCCCCCTACTCCCCCCTTTCACCTGAGCCGCCTCTCGATAGTTTACTGTGGGTGATCTCATATAGATCGTGTCCGTTGCAGCCTGCGAACCAGAAGAAAAAGGAAACTCTAGTGCTCCCTCGCCTCGCCTCAGCTCCTCGTTCCTCACCAGCCTCCGCCCGATGCTGTGGGAACTCCCCGAGGCGTCTCGAAGATTATAGACTTCAAGATGAAGTCAGCCTCTGCAGAAGTAACCCCCCCCCCTCATACCATTCATCTTTTACCATCCCCGCATACCGGAGACGCCACCGCGTACCACGATCTCCATCCAGAGCATTTGGAGACTTCAGGACAAACTACTTTTTGTATTGTTTAACTAAACGGAGACAAAAAGATACGGGATGGGTACATCTGGATGAATAGATGAATACCGCATGACCAAACAATACGTCGTTTATCAAAACGAGGCCATGGTTTCCCTCCGTCTTGCATCAATTCTTGATTTGTGGTCCTTAACTTGTAATAAATTACGTTCATGAAGACAAAAAAGGCAATGAAATTATGAAAACTTGTAGTTTGATAACATCTAAAGATGTTAGTGCAGTACATCCCGCTGTTTACCAGAAGACTCCCGCGGCCTCGACACAGCTGGCAACGATCCCCGGATTCCTTCCCCTGTCTGTAAGATGAACGTCAGAGAGAACCATCTCCCCACCACTGACATTCAAAGCACGTCAACACCCTCAGGTTCTGTCCCAAGGGTCTGACATTCGGTCTCCCAAAATCTCTATCAAATTTATCTACGCATCCCCCTCCGTCTACCTCCAGTTTTTCATATGAAGGGAGCTGGCAACCGGCGACTGCTCTCAAATCTCCTTCTCTCTCCTCCTCCTCCTTCTTGTTGTTCTTCTTTTCCTCCTCCTCCACCACCTCCTCCTCATTACCATCATCATCATAAACCTCCTCCTCGTCCTCCTCCCTGTTCCTGCAAACCGACGACATAAAAACACCCACAACAACTCAGACAACAGGCCAACGTTTCTTCTTGGAGAGATCTAAGGGGAAGCCACAGGACCGTTGCTGGCTACTGTGGGTTTGAGGGCTTCCAGTGAGTAAAATTTGAGGCAGTCGTTATCACCATTCTCTTAGAGAAGAAGTTGTACTGTTGTCTGTATTGTGTGAATGTGTTGTACTGATGGTTAATGGCGTTCCAGGCCTTCAGCGTGGTGTATGAATCTCAAGTATATGATGTGTTGAGTCGAGTGGAACTGATTCCAGTCTGTTTTTACAACACGCCATCCCACATCTAGGCAGATAGTGCCTCAGCACTCCCACAGCACCCCTCCTCCGTGTTATATTTCTAAACATAGACAAGGTGCCCGGTACAATATGCGTACCACTATCACCGTACCGAGCGTCCGCGACGCGCCAACGCGTACCTAAGGCAAAAACACAATTCCTTCCCAACGGGTCCCTTCCTTTATATTTGATAAATCCCTCACTTAAACCAACCCAACTCAACTTAACCTAACCTAACTTTTTCGCACTGTCAAACATCAAAACATTGTGGGAAAAACATGACATCATTTGCAGAGCTGGGCGCGTTACCGCCGGACAGGTAGTGCGTTACTGAAACATCTGTGGTACATTTCTGTCAATGCGTTACCGATTTTAATCTACTAAAAGCGTTCCGCGTTACTGCGTATGTGTGTATGTTTATACACATACGCAGTATGTGTACCCACTACCTGTGTGGCGGTAACGCACTACCTGTGTGGCGGTAACGCACTACCTGTGTGGCGGTAACGCACTACCTGTGTGGCGGTAACGCACTACCTGTGTGGCGGTAACGCACTACCTGTGTGGCGGTAACGCACTACCTGTCCGGCGGTAACGCGCCAGCTCTGGTCATTTGATGTAAAGGAGGAGAGTGGGACCCGAAATACCCAAAGTCAGGGAAGTGACCCGTTAGAAAGGAAATCTTATTTCTGCGCAAGTCACTTTCGCAAGAGCGTAAAGTCGTCGACTTTTGCCCCTCGACGACTTGCTGAAGAAGAGAGTCGACGAATGAAATGATCCTGTCGACGGACGAAAACCGACGATTTTTTCGTCTTGTGTGAAGGTGACATGTGAAGTTGATGAGACAACAGGTCACTTAAAAAAAAATCTTCTTCTTTTTATTAATTTATCTATCTATTAATTTATCTTTATTTATTCATCTATTTATTTATCTATTTATCTATTCATCTATATATTTAATAAACTTAGATAATTTTACTGCTACGATAGGTTTTCCTTGAGTGAATAAAATCAGTTTGGGGTTTGGGCGCGTGTTCTTCTGGGAGGCGCCAGGACATTTTCTCCGCTGGAGGGGGAGCGTGTGCGGCCTCTCGATCAGTTCCCTCGCAACGATTTTATTCACGTTAAGAGACTCCCCTGTTACGAAAGAATTACGGTAACCTCTGTTAACTCCATCGCTTTTTATTTATTTATTAATTTGTCTTGTTTATTTATTTATTTATTTTATTTATTTATTCATTTATTTATTTATTTATTTATTTATTTATTTATTTATTTATTTTTTTTTTTTTTTTTTTTTTTTTTTTTTTTTTTTTTTTTACTTTGAAACATTTCAGCTCGGGCTCGTGAAAGGATTTCATTGTGGCTGACGCTAGGTGATTCTATTTACCATAGGCAATCCAGAGGATCCAAAAGAATGGCATAAATAAGAGTCTGAATATGTTCTGACCTAAGGCGTCCATGAAGAAGGAATGACCACCTACCTGAGATCGCATAAAGACCCACAGGGGGTGTTTCGCAATGCCACGCGAAGGACATGCCACTATGTACGTGCCATACCCGTGATGGTGAGCCTCATACCACTCTAGAAGAAGTACATACCACCATTCACATGTACTGTGGCCGAAAGGGACAGGGCACGGGCGCCTGGAGGTGGGAAGCCAGAGTTCCAGCAGAAATCCGCTAGAGTCAGCGCGTTACGGCAGTAAGGGAATGATACAGTCATAGATACCCAAGGTCCGACAAGGGATGTCATGCCTAAATATCTCGCAGAGCGGATATTGACTGAAACATTAATATATATACATATACATATATATATATATATATATATATATATTATATATATATCACAACTAACACCACAGTCGGACGAAAGAGTTGCGTAAGCGAAACTATATATTTCGATTGCTAACTGCAATCCTCTTCAGTAGTACAAAGTGGAAGGAGGATGCTATCTTAAATAGCAACCTCTTACAAAAGAAAAAGAACATGGAAAATAATAACAGTCACTACCCCAACCCTATGTGACCTGAAGATAACATGAGGTCGGGTCAGGGGGAGGGGGAGGAAGTTTGTTGACAATATGTTTGGTAATGAATAGTCCTGATATGTTTGGGGTCCACGGACCCTTGGAAATGTTCATCGTGGGCAGATATTCAATTCATGTGGATTCCACCATTTTCCTTCTGAACCCACAGCCTGAACCAATGAGGGTAAGCTAATTTTGTTGATTGAGACCTGATCCGATTTACTGTTTTTAGAAAGAACGCCCATTCAGGAAGTTACCTTCATTTCTTCAGTCATCACCCAGATCGCATTAAAAGGAGTGTAGCTTCGGGACTTTTTCTCCGAGCCTTTAGGATTTGTAGCCCCCAATTTTTAGAACATGAATTAATTTCGATCAGGTCCCAATTAACAAAATTAGCTTACCCTCATTGGTTCCTGGATAAAGCCCTCAGCCAAGCTAGAATCAGCTTTTTCAATCCCCCTTCCACTAAGCCGAAAAAGAGGCAAAATCCCCTAGTCATCCCCTTCTCAGAGCCCACCAGTTATTTGTCCAAATTTCTTCCCAAAGAGAAGGTAAATTTAATTCATAATTACCCTAATACTATTAATAAAAAAAAATTAATGTTCACCAGAGGTTGAGAGAAGATCATATCCCAGGTGTTTACTCCCTTCCATGTAAAGATTGCAACCTTTCATACATAGGCCAGACGGGTAGAGACTTAAGGACAAGACTGAATGAACACAAGAGGTCGATTAAGTATGGCCAAGAAAATTCAGCCGTGTTTCAACACGTAAATAAATTTAATCACCGGATGGACTGGGAGAAATCTGACCTTATTTATAAATCAGGCTGTGGGTTCAGAAGGAAAATGGTGGAATCCACATTAATTGAATATCTGCCCACGATGAATATTTCCAAGGGTCAAT
Organism: Oratosquilla oratoria; assembly: GCF_046742065.1. NCBI lineage: Eukaryota > Metazoa > Arthropoda > Malacostraca > Stomatopoda > Squillidae > Oratosquilla > Oratosquilla oratoria. The sequence goes on from NC_134800.1 coordinate 20,535,682, forward strand.
GGACCCCAGACATTATATCAGGACTATTCATCACCAAACATATTGTCAACAAGCTTCCTCCCCCTCCCCCTGACCCGACCTCATGTCATCCTCAGGTCACATAGGGTTGGGGTAGTGACGGTTATTATTTTCCATGTTCTTTTTCTTTTGTAAGAGGTTGCTATTTAAGATAGCATCCTCCTTCCACTTTGTACTACTGAAGAGGATTGCAGTTAGCAATCGAAATATATGGTTTCGCTTACGCAACTCTTTCTTTCGTCCGACTGTTGTGTTAGTTGTGATTAACAAATGTGTTACTACATATATATATATATATATATATATATATATACATATATATATATATATATATATATATACATATATATATGCATACGAGTGCGCACATACACACACACACACACACACACACACACACACACACACACACACACACACACGATTCGATGACGCGGTTGGTAGAGTTCTCGGTTGCCACTACGGAGATCCTGGTTTGAATCCCGCACAGGACTGAAATAATTTCAGTATCGGTGCGCTGTGAGTCTTTACTCCAACTGTCGTGGGCGGGGAGTTGGGGGTGCGTGCGCGTGTAAGGTCACAACATTACCCATAGATCGGTCATATATGAGCCCTGAGCTCTCTTTCGGGAGGGAAATAGCTGTCGATTACGTGTCTAACACGAGATCCAAGACCATGATGAATCACACACACACACACACACACACACACACACACACACACACACACACACACACACACACACACACACACACACACACACACACACACATTCATTCATTCCGTGAACTTATGTGTGTGTATCACCGTCATATGCGCATTATGAGTCACTCTTTGACTATTGTATTTCCATCATGTACCTGTCAGTCTCAAGTATTTACTCTCATTATATACTGAGCGGGTTAGGGTGTCGTTACTTGCGGCAAAAGTCGAGGGGATAGCGGTTCGAACCCTGCCGCCGGCGAAGTTGAACCAAGGGCATGGTTCATTAAATTCCATGCTACAAAGTCCTCTGTGAGGGGCACCGTCCTAACCCTCCGATAGGGGGGAATTTGTGACATTGAACCACATCATCACCATCATATACTTTCAAGTCATCTTCGTGTATGCACACCTTTGCGCTTGTGTGCTCTTTGCTTTGCTTGTACATACTTCTCTGTATTTTCGCCGTATATCTGTTACGGGTGTGTAAATATGAACTCCCATTCAATCAGTCAGTTCATTGCTTCGAGTTTAGATGGAAACCCTGCAGTCCCACAAAAATTTGTCTGTGTTAAGTTCTCCAGCGACCTTCGGAGCATCCAGCGGATCTCTCTGGATTAAATTTTGGACTCCTCTCTGTTTTGTATCAGTGTGGGGCTGTTTCTGTGTCACTGGCTGAAATTTGTAGGGAGAGGAGAGCAGTCGCCGGTTGTAAGAAATGCAGCTTAAGCTTATAGATATAATTGGACCCAGTCTGGGGATCGAATGTCAGCCCCTTAGGGCTGCACCTGCTGATGGAAGTGAGGGGGTTGAAAATGGGCACCTTTTCTGACCATCTTGGTACCTGTCATTGGTCCCTGTTCTCTCATTATATACCTAATAGTCACCATTATGTATATACACCTATGTAATTCCAAAATGTACCTAGTAGTTACCCTTATGTGATCATATCTGTGGGCTTTCATCTTACCCGTTTTTGGTCATTATGTGCGAACGTACTCTTGTGAACGTCCGCTCCTTGATACTATAAAACTATGTAAATATTGATTTCCTTGTTAAGAATTTTATGTATTTGTCCATATAATAGCTTAAATTTTTTTTACTGCAACAGTAGCAATAACAATAACAACAACAACAATACCATTAACAACAACAACAACAAAAACAGCAAGCAATAACAATACTAACAATAACACAAACAACACCAACAATACCATCAACATTACCAACAAAAACAGCAAGCAATAACAATACTAATAACAATACAAACAACACCAACGGCACCAACAACAACACAAACAACAACACCAACTCCAACAAAAACAAGTTGTATGTTCACATAGATACAAATTATGGAACAGCTTCGGATGTTATCAACGGTACACCTATGCACCGCCATCTTGTAGTCAGAGTCACCTTCACGCACTTGTGGGTTGCCCACATGAGGCAACCGAAGTTCATCAAATTACACCTTGCCAGCGGGAGACGCACTGACCCACGTCGAAGTCAAACGAAGACGTCCTTTCCGGACTCACCTTTGTCTGTGTGTTAACTTCTCTAACCACACTTGCGCCAAGTTGTCAACCTCACGGGGCTTCGCTATGATCCGTTCGTTGTAACTAGGAAAAGGTTTCTTCAAGAACAAAAATGTCCCCACCCGTGGGATTATATATCCCGGTTGAATGACTACAAGAACACAAAAGTAGATGAATGGGGATCTATTGATATTCAGCTAGATTGGAAAAGTACAAACCAACAGCTCAGTAATATTTTACAAAAGATTACAAAGGCGGAGCATGCCGACAGGAGACCTTTTGGTCCATATCTAGGTCGGATGCGAAAAAAAATCATAACAATAAAATAATAAATAAAAACTATAATAATGTAAATAACAAATAAAAACTATAATAATGTAAATAACAAATAAAAACTATAATAATGTAAATAACAAATAAAAACTATAATAATGTAAATAACAAATAAAAACTATAATAATGTAAATAACAAATAAAAACTATAATAATGTAAATAACAAATAAAAACTATAATAATGTAAATAACAAATAAAATACACAAATAAATGCATAGGTATAGTTAAATAATAAACAAACAAGTAAATAGTAAATAATAATAAATTTACATTTAACTAATAATAAATGAAAATCAGACAGACAAATGATAACAAAACAAAAAAAATAATATGAAATAAATTATAATCATTACAGCATCTTGCTTAGGTGTTTATCTAAATGATTCTTAAAGCTTCGAACTTAACTACATTTCACTACCTGTGCAGGAAGTTTATTCCATTCATTAACTACACGGTTGGCAAAGTTGTTTCTATTAATGAAGAACATCTTTACCAGGTTCAGTTGACACAAAGAAGAAAACACCCATGCGTGGCAGTAACATGGGTTAGTGCCCATCTGAAGCCTTAGATGAATTAAATCGTCAGCCTAAACAGTGTCTAACTAGGAACACCAAGTTTCAGTGGGTTAAGCCCCTCGGGTTCAGGTACACTAGTGTAGCGTTCCAATAGAATTGTGACAGCCAGTCACGAGAATGGTAGTACAGGGAAGCCACTGGTGGCATACGAGTAAGTATGGAGGAGAAAAATAAGTATATAAAAAAAAGGAAGTGTGACACACACACACACACAGTTCGTGGCGCTGTGGTTAGAGTTCTCGCCTACCACTACGGCGGTCCGGGTTTGAATCTCGCCCAGGGCTGAAATACTTTCAGTATTGCTGCGCTGTGGGGTGTTACTCCAACTCGTGTGCGTGTAAGGTCACAGTATTACCCATAGATCGGTCATACGAGCTCTGAGCTCTCATACGGAAGGTTAATAACTGTCGATCACGAGTCCAACACGTGATCCAAGACCATGGTGAATCACACGCACACAACACACCGGCTCGACGGTGCGGCGGTACCGTTCTCGACCGCTAATTCAGGGATCAGAATCAGAGGTCAAGTCCCGCCCAGGGCTGAATAAATCAGCATCGCACTGTGAGCCAGTACTTCAGCTCTGGTGGACAAGGACTTGTGTGTATATGTGTATAAAGTCACAGCATTACCCACAGATCGGCCCATATGAGCGCTGAGCTTTCATTCCAGAGGGTAGTAACTGTCGATCACGAATCCAGCACGTGATTCAAGGCCGTGGTGAATCACACACGCAGGCGCGTGGGCACACACACACACACACACACACACACACACACACACACACACACACACACACACACACACACACACACACACACACACACACACACACACACACACGACTCGGTGGTGAAGTTGGTAGAGTTCCCGATTACCACTACGGCGGTCCAGGTTCGAATCCCGCCCAGGGGTGAAATGAATTCAGTATCACTGCGCTGCGAGTTGTTACTCCAACTCTCGTGGGCGAGGAGTTGTGTGTGTGTGTGTGCGTGTAAGGTCACAGCATTACCCATAGATCGGTCATATATGAGGGAAATAACTGACGATCACGTGTTCAACACGTGACCCAAGGCCATGGTGAATCACACACACACACACACACACACACACACACACACACACACACACACACACACACTCACTCACACGAAAACGGTTACGGAAAATACGGGAGCACATGGACGCGTACACGGACACGCACGGGCACGGATACACACACGGACGCACATACGGACATATACACGGACGCACATGGACACATACACAGACACGGAAGTGGGCACGGACACACACACACACACACACACACACACACACACACACACACACACACACACACACACACACACACACACACACACACACACACACACGGATACACAGTCACCATTTAATTGTACGCACCCTACGGCAAGGGTATTCAACTTTTTCTTTTATTCTTTTTTGTTCCTAATGTACCATTGTGTCTATTACAATGGATATAACTGTAAAATTACTGTGTATGGGCATTTCTCGAATTAGAAACGTATTACCACTTATCATTATAAGCTTTAATTAGAATCTAATTAAAATATTTCAACATTTCCTTTTATGTCTGTCAGAGACCTCTGCCCTGCAGGCTTCGCGTGTTTTCTCATAGAGCTTATATGGAGTTCAAGAGGGACAAATACCAGCTTGAACTGAAAGAAGATAAAGAGAGAAAGGGCAGAAACCCGCTCGTTAGTCATGGCACCACGGGGACAAGTAGCATCGCCTGGCGCCGAAGAAGTTGATGTTACCAATTACGGACATTCGATCAGCTTTTTGAATACCTTACTCGACTTGTATGTTTATTCTGTCTGGCGCCAGGCCATTTTATCCAGCTGAAGAGAAGCAGTTAGGCATTAAAAGGTCAATTTAAGGTAAATTCAGGACAGGAAGTCTATTGAATGCCATACCGGCAAGTTATATTTGTCTACTTAATCATCGCATCTTTCATGAGAACAGGCACGATAATGACGTCACAAAAGAGGATATTACTAATCCACCCTTGCCTGTGAGAAATGCCTGGACAGTAGGTCGCCCAGCATCAGCCGTAAAGGTGCAGTTAATCGCCAAGCGTGGGCCGTAAAAGGCTCGCAGATCGCCGCTTCTCGGCCCTGAAAGGACATCAAGTCACCGGGGTCTCAGCCGCATAAAGAAAGCACAAGAGCCACCCAGGAAGGCCACCACAGCTTCGCCCGCCCCTGAAGGCCGTGCAGCCTGGATGTCCAGCAATGAACGCATTTCCCAGTCTCCGTTTTCTATCATGGAAACATGTACTAATGACCTCTAAGCATAAATCGTAGACGTAACCATAGCGTATACCTCCCCTTTCCTCCTCAATAAATAAATAGATATAGATAGATAAATAAATAAATAAATCGTCAGTGAGGCATAAGCCCGCCAAAGATAGTCGAGATATGACTGGAGAATCGCGCCAGGAATGGCAAGCCTTCTCCTACGTCACCTCCACGGGAGGACCTTACACAAAGCGGGATGTAACCTCTCCCCCTCCCACCCCCCTTCCTCCTCCCTCCTCTCCCGCTCCCTCCACCTCCTGCCAAGGGCCTCAGGGCCAACCCCGAGGAGTCCCCCAGGCCCCCTGTCTGGGCCACACACCGATGCATTGCGATATTCTAGCAAAGGGCTAGTGGCCACCAACGGTGTCTCGCGCTCATGGGAGAAGTAAGACCCGTCCTCTAACGTTGGGATGGTTTTGATGCCTTTAAAGATATTATTCTGGTGAATGTCACGCGATTTTGTTTCCATTACTGGAAACTTTGGTCCACGAGGGATGTTAACCGATGAACATATTATCTTTTAATGTTTATTATCACTACATTAATAGTATTACTAATAGTAGTAATAGCCGTATGAGAAATAATTGTAAAACTAATAGATAATTATCAATCGTCACCTTATCATCATCATCATCATAATCTTAATCGTCATTATGATAATCATCGTCAGTATCATTATTTTCACAGTTTGCTGCTGTAGTGGCAAGTGTCTTGACTTCTCACGCCCCAAGTCCGAGTTTTGAACTCCACTCATGGTTGAAAACTTCAGTAACACTACATGCCATTACTGTCACCTTGGGCAAAGGAGGTTTGTGTGGGTGCTTGTGCGCGCGCGTTTGTGTGCGCTTGTATGTGTGTGTGTGTGTGTAAGGTCACGACTCTAACACATGATCCAAGATCATGGTGAATCAGAGAGGGAGAGAGAGAGAGAGAGAGAGGCGGGGGGGGGGGTGTGTGTGTCTATTTTACTCCCCAAATCCCATTTTATTATACTGTGGACACGGACTTGGGTTGAAATTGTGTTGACCGCACGGCCTAACTACTGCCACGTGCTGGCTGGCTGGGATTCGACCCTCCTCCCTTTTCTTGACTATTTCCAGAAGTAGGTCTGTGGGTCTGTATTTACTTGATTTTAGTACACGATGTTAAAGCCATGTTCACGGGGTTCCATCTCTATATCCCCATTTCCAAAGTTTTGCTCTAAAATTTTATTCACGTTTGTCGGCTTGGTTTTTAATTTGTTCCACAAACTTTCACATCTGTTCTTCCTAATATATTTTAGATATTGCCCATTTTTTATTTACCTATATATGTTTTTTCTTCTCTGCTATCTTGAATATGGTTCATTCCATTCGAACAGACATTGTTTTTTTTTTCTAAATATTTATTCGTTCTGAAGATAACTATCACATCACCTTCTCTCTCTTGCTCCTCCAATGTGGGTGAGGCCAGTTTTTCCAGTATCTTCTTGTACATCTTATCAGCCAGACTGGAGTCATTCTAGTTGCCGACCTTTGTATTTATCACCTAATTTACTTAATTCTTTTTATATGGTGACGACACCACCACTGCGTATTTCAGTCTGGGGGGATCAGGTTTCCAATATATTTTCCACCATATCCTTATGAATACAATGAAATGCTACTACCACTATCTTTAACAGTTTCTACGCCTCCGCTGTTGTTTTGTTTATATAATTTTCCAGTGACAAATTATTCCTGATACGGATTCCTAAATCTTTTTATTGCTTTGTCTTTGTAGCTACTTCGTCTCCCATTTCATGTCCATGACTGTCTGTTTTTGCTGCATTTTGTACTACTTTGTATTAAATTTGATCTCTCACTCCAACTACCATTCATTAACCTTGCCATATTTTTGTGGTAATTTACAATCGTCTTTGCTTTCCACTTTTCTCATGAGCTTGACATCACCCGCAAACAAGTTTGCTTCAATAACCATTCCATTCACTGATATACATCAAGAACGTTACTGGTGGTGCCAGTACAGATCCCTGTGGTACCCCACTAGTCACTTTTTCCAATCCGACCCTTCGTGTTCTAATATGTCACTCGCGCGGTTTTTTTTTATGTGTTGTGTTTTTGTGCGTGTTGTGTTTTTGCGAGTGTTGTGTTTGTGCGTTTATATTTGTGTGTGCTTGTGTGTTCGTATTTGTATATATTTTGTGTGTGGCGTGTAAGTGCGAGAGAAAGAGAGAAATTCTCTATTGTCATGTATCACGTGGTGAACTACTTCTCCCTAACCGGATAATGATGTGACTACGAATTTACAACGATGAAATGAAGTTACATAAGAGAGAGGAAACTTTATTCATGACAAAAGTAGATATCAAACAGCTATAATGACTGAAACTTATATGCAAAGCTCAGAATATATCGCCAAGTAAGTAATTTTTTTTAGCAAGGGAAAGTACACAATATTTGACGATATTACAATTTATTTGTAGCTAAGGGCTCTTTCTCCCTTATAAGAGTGGTGCCCAAGTCAAAACATATAAACTCATTATCAACAAATAAAACATACTCGACCATTCTTCCCACCCCCACACCGCACGTATGAAAGGTCGCCACTATGTCCCCCAATACTGCTTGGGTCAAAAGCAACGCAGCGAGGCACAGTTCATCTACATCAGGGACCGACAGACGAAGCTGATTGGGCCCCACTGGTTTACCATAGGGCGATTCCCTTTCTCATCCATTTGCACCCACTTCCCTGGTCAACAGGTATACTACGTGCTTCCAAAGTCCCCTTCACTTCATCTATCCATCGTATTATCGGTCTTCTTGTTAGTATCACTCCATCCACTTCTGCTTTTCGCACTTTATGTGTCAGTATTTCTTCATGTTCATTATTTCCAAATGTTCAAAAGTCCCCACTACTTTCTTCTACTTTATTAGATACCTTTCCCCCTTCTCTGACTCAATGGGTTTCTCACTCTCTCCAACCAAATTCATTACCTCGTCACCTAATATCAAAAATATATATTCTCTTCCTTTTCCCCTTGTTTATAATCTCATACACTCTTTCTGTGAATTACATAAAATCTGAACCAAAAACACAAAATGCAAAAATGGAACACAAAATTAAGCTGATAGTCTATGATGACACACTTCAAGAAAAAGACATTGATATTCTAAAGTTACCCGCTACTATCGTTTTCTACGAACATGTTTATTCCCGTTCTTTTTAATTGAATGTTCATTTGGAATTCTTTACAAAGGTCAATGTTGTGATTCCCTTTTCCGACCCATGTCTTAGTAATCAGACTTAATATAGACTTCCCTGTGAGGAAGAAAAGTACAAGTCCAGGTTCTTTACCTTATTCGGTGATAAACTACAGCGTAATAAAATCTTATTTGTTCCGTATTATTATATATGTGCACTGAATACTGGAGAAGTTTATTTTTTTTCATGAGTCGACCTGATATTATCAACCTATTTATTTATATGTATATTTGTTTCTTGTTAAAAAGTTCAATAAAAGGCATCTACTCAGCTACCTAAGCATGCATTTATTTATATATTTTTGTGTATATACTTATCAATTTACAATTTACTCGTTAATTTTATGTTTCTTGTTATATGTATTGCATTCGCATGCCTCATTTTATCGTGTGATCAAACTCTGCAGTAAATGGTATGTCAGGGGAAAGAAACGAAATGTATCTTTACATTCTTATACATATCACCAGAGCCCTTACATGCCTAGGTGCCGCCCCAGGGCATATGCACCCCCCACTTGCCCCCCCCCCCCCGGGCATATGCACCATCCCTTACCCCCCCCCCGGCATATACACCCCCCCCACTTGCCCCCCCCCCCCATATGTGAGAGCCCTGCATATCACCACCGTGGGTAGAGAGAAACGAAAAAAGAAAAAATAAGAGAAAGGAGGACATGAGTGAGGAGATTATGCCAGGATTCACTTAACTGCGGCCGAAGACGTTACCTTTGCCCTATGTGCTCTGAGAGCCAAGGCAAGTCAGTCACCAGTAGCCACAGGAATCGAATCTAAACCTCTACAATTACAAGGCAAGGTCGTAGCCCAGTAGGTCACTACGTAATAATAATTAATTGATGATAATGAAACAAAATAAAATTTGAAACTATGAAACAGAAAAAAGAAGGAAGATTGCATATGTAAGAAGACAGAACAGTAAAAGAAGAAAATGAAACAAGATTAAGGAGTATAAAACGAAACATAAATATCATCCCAGACAAATCTGACAAATTTACGTATAAGATGGACAGAGATGCCAATTGTTGGGAAGAATAAAAGAATAATGAGGAAGAAGAGGAAGAGGCGGGAGGAGGCAGAGGAGGAGGAAGAGGAGAAGAGGAAGAGAAAATAGTGAAGGTGAATATACATTAAACTTCCTCAACACGGTGACATGATTTTTATATTTCATCTCAACGCCAGGAGCTTCTGTTCAGCCTCTGCCTAAACGTGGTCCCGATCAGTCGAAATACAGTCCAGCCTGGGGTCCGCCCCCTCAGCTGAATAGAATTGCCTGACTCCCTTTTGTCCGAGTATAGGTGTCACTGTGTTGAAGGGAGCATCAAAGTCGGATGGAAAAGCCTTATGTATTACTGTTTTGTTTTTCTTACAAGTAAGGGGGTGGGGTGGAGGAGGGGCATGGGGGAAGAAGAGGGAGGTGGGGTGGAGGAGAGAGGAAGGGGTGGGGAGAAGAGAAGACGGGAGGGAGGAAGAGTGGGGAGGGGGGCGGAGAAAGAGAGAGGAGGAGTGGGGAGGTGGAGGATCCAAAGTTGCACAGGAAACGACGACATTCCAGACTGAGCTCAACAATGACCTTGTCTTTCTTAATGACCTCATAACAATTCATCCTCATCCTGCACCTTCCAGGCGCCGCTGGCCACCTAAAATACTTTCCAATACGTGAGGGAAGACCCACATCACCCTTATCTGAATGAAATCCCCTTCATTCCACGTCACTGCAGACAATATTCCTTTCTTCTTTCGGTTCCATACATTCCAGTGGATTTTACAGCATTTTGTAACAATAATAATTATTGCCTTGAGTCTTATTGACTGGAAGCCCGCAGCCTCGCAGTGACCGGCCAGGTTCCTTGGGGCCCTCCTGTAGGTCCATCGGGGAAGAAACTTCGGGTTCTTCTTTGTGTTGTATTAGAGTAGGGCTGTCTCTTATCCACCGACAGAAAATAGGAGGAGGATGTAGGGAGTCAGTCACCGGTTGTTATCTGTCCTTACGTGAAAAGGTGTTGGAAATATAGTTGACAGAGAGATATCTTGGGTCCAGGTGGAGGCGAGGGGATGATGGATTTCGAAAATGGAAGATGGTTCACTCTCCCATCCATTCATCCATCCATCCATCCATTCATCTATCTCGCAGGACCACCCCGAGCAGGTACCCGTCATTGGCCCCTCCTGTACAATTAGTGACGTACATAATGTTCATCCTTCCCACTCTCGCTCTCACTGCATGCATGTGTGTATGCATGTATGTATGTACGTATGTATGCTTGTGTGTATGTTTATATGCGTGTGTGTATGTATTTAAGTATGCATGTGTGTTACTGTATATATCTATGCATGTTTGTATGTAGTTATGTATGTATGTATCTTGATGTGTATGTATGGATATATATACGTGTGTATGGATGTATGTATGAATATATGTATGATATGTATGTTTGTATGTATGTATGCATTTATACATGTACGTATGTATATATGTATCCATTTATATATGCATATAGTATGTATGCATGTATGTATGTATGCGTTTATGTATGTATACATGTATGTGTGTATATATTTGTGTATGTATGCATTTATGCGTGTGTGTATGTACTAAAAATTTTAGATATTTGGGAATTTTGCCTTCATCAGATCTTTATACAATCTGTACGAGACTGAACCGTTAGTCGTCTAGTAGAACTCTTATTACACCTAAAATTGGGATCTAAATTTTATTTATTCTCTCTTTCGTTCGAACCATGCCCAATCCTCATGATAAATACTCCAGATACTCTCGGCCACAAACTAAATCCCTATGTTCTCATGTCTTTGAGCAAACTGTCACAGTAGGTTTTGTAAGTGTCAATCCCGTCCTCTGGTTTTGGAGAGACTGTTTTATCCAAATAAGGAGATCCTAGGATCTTAAGATCTACTCAGTGCTCATAGCTGTATATTCCAGTCTAAAATATTTATAAGCAGATCTCTATAAATTGGGGAAGGAGTGTAGCATTGCTAGAGAACTCTTGTTTTTTTTTATTATTATTGATTGGTAATCAATGAAATACCAACCCTGATTCCACTGGGCATAAGGTCACTTCTTTTTTTTCAGTTTGGTTCTTATTCACAATAAAATTTTAATTCGTCGGTTCCAATTCAGTTAAATTCTTTTGTAAAGATCTATCAATAATTCAGTTCCAATTTAGACAAAAATTATATAATTTCCAATTCAATTAGATCTAATCATATAATACAAATGCCCCAATTCCAATCAAAATTAATTTACATTTTTCTTTCTGCACAATTAATTGACAATGTGTTTCAGCTCCGTTCCCTGTTGCCGTTAATCCAACTATCTGTCTCTCTATATTGCAAGATCTTTTCCCCCTTACAAGAGAGGTAGCCAAGTCAAAGGTATGTAGCTACACCCACCCATTCCACTCCCTTCCATCGCCCTTTCCTCCCTCACATCTTAGCTCCTCATGGATGACGCGTTGTCCCTGTATCCCGCCCACTACCCTGGGCGGGGCGGAGAAGGGGGTCGCCGTATAACGACCTTGCTGTGAATGTACTTTGTTTTTAAGTTAATCTAACATAAACTAAAATGTGAACATGTAGAATCAAGATCTCTTTGATATATCACAGACGCTGTTTTACACAAAAGTCACTTGTTTTAAGATGTAGAATTTTAATGGATTATATATATATATATATATACAGTATATATATATATATATATATATATATATATATATATATATATATATATATATAAACAAGCAGAATATCATGTTCTTATCAACCAGAAGTTCATGTTATTGCACGGGCCAAAGTTCAACATAGTTTCATGTACCAGTAAACAAAATATATTACATTATGATTTTCTATATTTGTTGTAATATACTGAAGGCGTATATTACTATATGTTATTCTTTATCAATTCACACCAATTCATACCACTTAAATCCACATCAGTTCATACCAATTCAGTTACTTTGGATTTAATCATTTCCAACTCCAGTTAAACGATTTTTTTTCAATTGTAATTCAGTTCATAATTGATATCGCACATGTTCCCCGGTCCACGAATAAACACAGGGATGTACTGTACAGTACACACGTACTCACACGCATGCACGCACACACGTGCGAGCGCACACATACGTACACGCACGTACATTCACACAGACGAGCACCTATCCACGCACACCCACACGTACAGAGAGATGGGATGGAGGAAGAAACGGAAAATCATGGATTTCAGCGAAGTTATTGCCTTGTTCCAATATATGTTAATGGGTGGCTAATGAAACGAATTTGAATGGAATATCTAAATTAATCAGCACAACAAAGACTAGTGTACGACCGCTTTGGAGGCAGAACCAATACTGTTTTTGGCGCCAAGCTTACTTAGCGCGGGAAAACATACACGTCCGCATGGTTCTTTCACTAATTGGCACATGTAACCCAATCAATACAACAGTTTCAATAAATTGATATAGATAAATTACATATCATTTGTATACAAAAAAGGGAAAGCATGTATGACAATCGTACAGTGCCATTTGCATGCATATACACCACAATACTATTCACAGAAGAGTTTCGTGTAATTCACAAGAAATCGGGAATCCACGCGAAGAAAACGAATTGTCTGGCGAGATCCATAGCGAGAAAGAGACGAGGCTAATCCTCCCTCTATTTAATATTTTATTCTGGTTAAGCTCAGGCGATTTTTATTCAGATTGGAGGAAACCTCCTAGGTGGTGCTAAAATGGTCGAATTCAAGGAGATTATTGCTTGTGGACAAAGTTTTCCTTAATTGTACACATAACCTGGGAATATGGCAATCACTGGTCACTCGTTTATTTTGTTTTTGGCTGGTGCACATCCCTGTCATTCATCTTCTCTGACGAGTGACAAAGTTGAAAGAACACAAGACGACTGGAGACCTTTTAGTCCATAACGACGTCGGACGAAAAGGAGAAAAATAAAAACAAAGAATTTAAGTAAAACGAGTTGATCAAAATACTCAATTCACTGTGGAAATACAAATTATGGTTTTGTGACGGGGCAAGCTTTGTGCAAAGAATTAAGACTGGGCTTAATCTTCAATCCACAACTGCTGTAAAGAAAATTAATCTACCTCAGTTAGGAATAACCAAAGGGCTCAGGGTCGTTACGCGTACAAGTCACATTTCGTTTCTCTATCCTGACGTACCATTTGGCATTTTCTGTAGAGTTTGGCCACACGATGGGCAAAGTACAATTGACTAGCAAAATAATAATGATAATAATAATAATAATTAATGATAATAGTAATACGAAAATAAATCAACGAATAAAAAGTGAATAATAATAAGAATTTACGGATTCTTTAAACAAATCATTTTACTGTCGAACCATGCGAAAATAATATTTTCACTCTATTTTGTATTCAATGCCTTCTGTAACCTCTGCGACTGTGCGTCAGAATTGACATATATGGAATAAGATTATGTTGCAGATTTTGACTGCTTAAGGTAAAGAAACTGGGCTTTTAATTTTCGTTATTACAAAGAAGTAGATTCTAACTTTGAGTAGTAAAGTAGGGGTAGGAAGAAGAAACTATATATATTTTGCCTTTGAACAGAATTCGAAGTAAAATTCAATTAAAGAAGAACGGGAATAAGATTGTTCGTAGAAAACGAAATTAAGGGATAACTTTAGAATAATACTTTTTATGCTGTGCGTAAGAATATCAATACAAATATTGTCTATATTTCGTTTTTTTTTTTTTCTTTTTTCTTCGATTCAATTTTAACATAATCCAAAATTCTAACCTATAACACTAATGATAAGTAGGACGACGCCGCTCCACAAATGAGTCTAGAGAATTTGATAGATAATCAAATTTATAAGAAGATAGCTATTTTGCTCCTGCGGTGGAAAAAAGAATACCACAACAGTTTTCCCATACATGCCGTAGAAGGTGACGAAATGGGACAAAATGAGTAGACTGGGAATTCCCCCTCTTATGATTTCCTGCGAAGACTAAAGGCAAAATAAACCTCCAACCAGAGCTCAAATAATTCAATATTTGAATATGCGTGGACGTGAAGCAGGTGAGAGTTAAGATGAGACTGTTATGTTTATGTGAAGGAAAATGGACGTGTTAGCGCTGAGTGAAACTAAATTGAAAGGGAGAGGGGAGTTTGAATTAGGAAAAGTGTCGGAAGTGAAGGTAACTGTTAGTGAGTGACGAGAAAGATGTGTTTCGTTGGAAGGAAAGAAATGTCACCAAAACTAATTTGAGTAAATATGAGAATGGACTGGTAGACATGGGTTTCTGTTAATGCCTTTGGTACTGGTAATGATAAAAACGAGGAGGGATCTTTTATTGTTTGAATAAGTGTATGGTATCAGTATTACTAAAAATCTGTGGCCCGATCGGTTTTCCCAATCCGTCAGACCCCGGCACAATGCGGACATGCTGACCCCTGTCCGAGAGTAAAGGTCTATTCGATTTTTTTGGCAGGGCCCGACGTGATATCAAGGGACGACTCACACAACCGGGGCCGGAGGGGACGTGTCCCCTTGAGGGATTTCCGGTTTCCGGTCCGATTACAGGAATTCGTTTATTAGTACCAGGGGCTCCCCTGAGAGATTCCCAAGGGGTTCCACAGGGACTCCCCAGGAGTTTCCAGAGTGCCCCTCAAGGGCTCCACAAGTGCTCCCCTTGATGTTCCAGGGGGTTCTTAATGGGTTTCTCAGGAGTTCCTTGAAGGTTTCACAGAGAATCCCTACAGGGATTCTTAGAGGTACCCGAGTGACTATCCAGGGTCTCCCAAAAGGCCTCCCCGGGTGTTTTCCAGAGGCTTTCCCCGGGGGCTTACGAACGTCTCGCTCTTAGCCAATCAGTCGTCTCCGTTGTCGAGACGTCACCGCTCTTCGCCAATCAGTCGTCTCCGTTTCCTTGACGTTACCACTCTCTTGGCCAAACAGGAGGCCAGCGTTTATTCCTAGAAGACGTTACGCAGCCATATTACTATGTCAACTAAACCCGGCGATGTCCTCTTTTCGGCGGAACTGCCATGTCCAACCATTTCGACAACAATTTCTTTTTTAGAACATAGATATATGTAAGTATGTTATGAATGTATGTATGTTTGTATGCATGTAGTATGTATGTATGTATGCATGTATGTATGTATGTATGTATGCATGTTTGTATGTATGTATGTATGTATGTATGTATGTATGTATGTATGTATGCATGCGCAATCAAGAAGGGAAGTCAACTTGCAAAGTTGTTAGAGATGGCGTCTTTAATTGTGTGGGACGAAGTCGTAATGGCAAACAAGAATACGTTGACCGCACTCGATATAACGTTGAGGGATATTCTTGAAAATTATAAGTTTATGGGAGGAAAAGTTTTTGTTTGTGCTGGAGATTTCCGACAAATTTTAACAGTTATACGTGGTGGCGGTAAGAAAGATGAACTCGAATACTGTATCAAATCGAGTTACATGTGGGGCGATATAACAAAACTGGAATTAACCGAGAACGTACGCCTTAAGAAAAATGATACAAACAACATTAAATTTGCCACAAAAAAATTGTTAGAAATCGGATCACAAAATGGCGGGCCTTTGGAACTTGAGGAAAGTTTTGGTGTTCAAGTAAAATCCCGTGAAGAATTGATAAATAGTATCTACGGGGACTTGGAAGACAAACCATCTCAACGTTTCATAATTTGAACAACGAGCTAATATCACCTACAAACGACGATGTTGACAGTGTGAATCTCATGATCTATGACAAATCAAAGGAAAAAGAAGTAATTTATTACAGTACTGATAGAGCAGTGGAAGAAGGGACCGATATTCAAACTTCGGTATTTAATGACCATGATAAGTCCTTCTCTGCCTCCTCATCGACTTCAAGTGAAAATTGGAAGTGTAGTGATGGTTGTTAGAAACATTTGCCCTCCGAAAACTGTGCAACGGAACGAGGGCTTTTAGTTACTAATCTGAAGAAGAATATTATAGCTGGTAAAATTTTAGGGGGTAGTTATCGCGGTGAACAGGTTATGATCCCTAAAATAACGTTAGAAGCTCAAGACACTCCAGTTAGCTTCAAAAGAAAACAATTTCCAGTCAAATTAATTACGGCGATGACAATAAACAAGTCACAAGGGCAAACGTTCGAACGTGTGGAATACTCTTGGATACAGTTCAGTGTTTCGCTCATGGTCAATTCTATGTCGCCTTGTTCAAGAGTAACGTCGTGGAATTTTTTGTTTCGTCTATACTGGCTGGCATAAAGTAAATAAAGAATACCGGTTAAGACCTGCCACGAACTGTGTATATAAAGAACTTTTCTCGGATAGCGTAGTGAACATTCAAGCGTCACCTCCTGCTTCTGCAGTAACAGGCGAAGAAACAGAAGAACTTATCCCCATAGCTGAAGAAGAACCCGAATTAGGTGTAGTTCCAATACCAAAGGACGCTTATAACATTTCAGAAGAAGACGCCCGTCAACATGATCTTACCTGATTTTGACTTCGAAGAAAACGTTTCAAATGACGAAGAAAGTAACAGTAGTAATGAAGCTGAAAACCCTGTCACGAAAAAAAATGGAAGAATTAATTATGGGTCTAAAAGAAAATGACTAAGAAAATGGAGGAAATCAAGGAAACGGTTAAGCGGCAAAGCGACGACGAAGATATTGCATCGTCTCCGCCTCGAAAAAAGAAGAAAGATGACAATGGAATAGAAAAGAGCGACGTCGATGATGTCTCATCTCCTTCGCATCAAAGCAGAAAACAAAATATAGACTAAACTAAAGTTACTGATGTAAAAAAAAGCTAAAATGAAAAAACCTTCTTTTATATCAAACACATTCAAGAGGTAGAACAAAGTGTGCATTTTAAACCGTTTAGCGGTATAACAAAGGGGGCGCCGCAGGCCAAGACCCCCGGCGTAGCCGGGACTGGCGCAGCCAGTGGGCGTGTGTTTTGAAAAGAATGTGACTGTGGTAATGTTGGTGGATTTGAATGCTAGACTAGATGACCCAGTGGGTGAAGTATTGTGTACAAGGACTGAAACGAAGGTAATGACAAACGTTGGACATGTGCATTTAAAGAGAACAGGTGATGGCGATACTGTGCTTACGAAGAAAGATGAATAAAAGTATACATGTACCAGAGTTGAGAGAGCGTTAGTGGTTTATATAATGGTCTCCGAAAATTTGACTGGAAAAGTCCTGGACATGGATATTTCAAGGGGCGAATGTGGTATAATATGATCATCGTCTGGTGTAGGGAAAATTGAGAATTGATGCAAGGTAGAGAAATAAGATATGAGAGGGAAGTAGACGTGCTGAAATTAAGTAAGCTGAAGGGGAAAAAAAGGTTTAAATGACAAACAATGCAAAGATTGCATCTCACTTGAAGACCGAGAACGCTAAATGTGATCCTTTTGTGCACGTAAACTGGTATGGTTTTGTTTTAACAATGATTTTATTTTTGTTGGAATTTATTTTGATCGGCTTTGGATTCAGCAAGGCCCCTGGGGCCACTGTTCAGGTTGAGAAGTCCACGAATTTATTTTCTGACCCCATGTTAGAGCCTTCATGAAAAAAAAA